>NW_028263385.1:10248355-10398932 GCF_051168715.1 Poecilia mexicana
CACAAAACAAATTAAATCAAAGCAGACATATGCTGCACAATCCCTCCTTGCATCATTTGTTTAGGTTAGATGGCGACCATGTCAGCTGCATGGCCTGTTTTTATTAACGAACTCTGAAATAACTTAACAATACATTATCCAGCAGCATAAATGATTTTAGTCAGTGCGCTGCCCATGTACCACAGTTGCAGTGGTCAAGTCAACTCTACCCTTCAAGTGGTGTTGCTCTTTCAAACAGTGGCTCCAGAAGCAGCAGGTGTGCTGAACTGCTGAGCTCACTTTCCACATGAATAAGATGTGACTCACTAGTGGGGAATCCAAGGAGAAAACTGGGCAGGAAAAAACCCCAAAAAACAAAGACCAGACTGAGAGCTCTGTGGATAATAACGACCAAAGGAATTCAGGTTTGGTAATTAGTAAAATGAAACCCAGTGTTCAGGCAGCAGAAAAACAAATCAACCGAGAAACACGCAACATTGAAGAACAGAAGCAAAAGAACAAGCAAAACAAGAGAAACTTAATAAAACCTAAACTTGATCTGTATCAGTTTTCTTCATTTTCACAATCTCCAAAACCCTTAGGAAACTATGAGTGGTGTGGAGCTGCTCTTGTTATTGCTCTTCTGTTCTCTTTGCACTACAGTTAAACTTTGATTTTGCTTCCTTCATATTAAGCATACGTTTTTGTTGACATTTTACACAAGTTCAACTTTCCATTCACACAATAAACAAACATGCATTTCATCCAAATTTCAAATTGGGTGCAGCACATTACACAAATATCTTTTGTTATTCAAATGAATTTAAAGTTGATAGAATAGTCAAGATGTTGTCTCGGATGCTGCTAGAAAAGACTAACGAAGAGGATTTTTCATGTTTTAATTTTTTTCTATGTTGAACTTTTAAGATATTTTGTGCGAAATGTAATATCTCTAAAATATGTAGTTCAACACAATATTTGGGGGAATTGATTCTCCTCTAACCTCATTATATAAGTACTTAATCAAAAAAAAAAAGAAGTTCCAAATGCAGAACATGTTGCTTAACTGAAAGCAGAGAAAGATCTGTTGTGATTCAAAGTGGGACTGACAACTGTAGGGAAGTGTGGACAGAGCTACTGCGGCTCAGTGAGTCTCACAGAATCCATGATGACAGCTTCAAATCTGACTGATGCTGGAGATGGATAAAAAAAGACCAGCCTGTGCTCCTGGTGCATTTGCTGAAATTGTTTATCTTTTATTTTAAAAGGTGAAATATCAAATTCAAATGGAAACCTGGAGGTCCCAAATAGGGAAAAGGAAGCTGTGTTTTATCTGAGTCAACACCTTACAGTTAGGGAGGAAATGGGGGTTAATAAAAACAGGAAATAGAATAGAAGGAAACAGGAAATGAGGGAAGCTATTTCTGACTCACAATACAATCAGTTTCAAATAAAAAAAATACTTTGATATCTAACGGAAATTTAGTGCAATGGCTTGTATTAAAAGTTTATTATAAAACATACGTTTCTACTGGTGGTGGAGGAAAACGCAGCGAAAACAAAGAGTTGATCAAGGTTTTTCCATTCCGAAGAGAATAGCGGCCCCTGCTGGTCAATGGTAGTAACTTTTTAACTATGGAGTCCGTTTTTTTTATTGAATATTTGAGATATGGGAAAATAACTGAAAAAAGAATTTGAACTATTTAACATCTAATTTAAAAGAAAGTTAAACTGGAAAAAGAGCTGCAGATATGCTGTAAAGTTTACAGGAATTTGTATTTAGGTACATTTGACTTAAATATTTTATAGAGGCAACAGAATGGGTGTAAGACATTTAGAAGGATCAAACATCCAGCTGTCAGAGGTTAGATTTCAAAAGTTTTACGTCAAGGATATGATGGTCACACTGTAGGTTTGCAACATGTTGCAAAATTTCTTTACATGTGCAAAGTTGAAGAGACTTAATTGTGAATCTTCTACTTCACATTTATGCACCACTTTGCTTTAGTCACAAAACATCCAAGTACATTTTGCACTGTTGTGCTTTAGAGATCTTTTTAAATGAGACCGCAAAACCTTCAGGGAAAACGGTCTTTATTTTGTCATATCAGGACCAAAAACAAAAGAAACATACAAGTCAAAACCCAAAAGACACCAAAGTAAGAACATCAGCCAATTTCCCCCCCGTCACAAACAAAACAATTCACACATTGCACATTCCAGTCTCAGTCAAAGATTAGAAAATTCAAGTCATGGTTTCAGATTTTATGACCAAACACACAATTTAGTCTTTCATTTCACATCACAAAGGAAGAAGTTCTTAGAAAGTGTGTGCCCATATAAAGGGTCTCACCAGAATTAAAGACCTTTTAGCTGTAATTCTCTCTGAGAACAGGTTAAGTGATCTGATCCTCGGCTAATCCAGCTAACGTTGCCTTTAATCTTTTAATCCAGTTTTCTCCTAAACTACGGATTAGGTTAGATTTGTTGAAAGGTAGATGGGGCCCCTTTTGTCTTGTTTGAAGAAGCACTGTGGTGGAAAATCTGACCGCACACAAACTCCATTTTAAAGTTTTCAAGCGTTACTGAAAACAACAATAAACCTCCGTTTACCCCACATCATGGAACGGTGCAAGCAGCACTTTATCGAAACTAGGAGAGAGGAATGCACACTTCTCCTGCCCTGTTGCTGAGGCACAAATTCAATTGTTGCAAGATTAACATTTAGGCTTTTTTTTTAATAAGTAGACTCTAAACATTTATTCTGCAAGTAGAAGTAATCCACAGTTTAAAATTTAGTCCAGGATCAATGTTTATACACACCACGTCCCACCTTTCATGGTTCATTGATTGAAAAAAAAAAAAAAAAAAAAGTTTTAATGTCTTTTTACCTTTAAGACCTGAAAACAATCAAATGAGATTACAATGAAATAAAGTTAAACTAAATACGATTTGCTGTAACATTTTGTAAGAATGTTAGGAGACATCTTTGTAGCGATCAGTTGGTCTTATTCACCATGCCCTTCGTTTTCAGCTCTGCCAGCTTGCTGGTAACAAAGTTCCACTTAAAGGAGGCGTCCTCGCCGCTCCCTCCCAGCGTCACATATTTAGAGAAGCTGTTGTTGCTGCTGCTTCCTGCTTCCGTCTCCTCAGCCGGGCCGACCTGCTGCTCCTCCCCTGTGGCCTGAGTCGCTCCTTCCTCACCTGACTCTGCCACACCCTCGTTTGCTGCTGCAGCTGCTGCAGCAGCAGCTTCGGCCTGCTTCTTTGCAGCAAAGTTGGTTGCGAAACTATCCCAGAATCCACTGCGCCTGGTCGGTCGAGGAGGTTCTTCAGGTTTTGCTGCGAGAGGGCTGACAGTTCAGGAAAGTCATGGGTGTTATTGACCTTGTGCTTCAATAATGTATCCCAATTTAGATTATTATTTTTTTTTTTAAACGTGGATATAATCAAAATTATTCAGTTTGATGAGAAATGCTCAATCTCGAAGCAGACGAACTGAACTAGATATATTTGGGATAAAGATGATGAAGTTCTCCTGAGATTTTCTGTCAATGATAAAATTACTGTATTTTAGGGCCTCTGAGAAACATTTTATACAAAGGTCTTACAGATTTTACATCAATAAATTTAAACCAGTTGTGCAAAAAAAATGCCTCTGATTTTGACACCAATAAGCTGGAATGTAAATCCGCTCTGGACTCACTGGTCAGCGACAGGCGGGCACTCGGTCTCCTCCAGAAGCTGGTGCTCATCCTCTTTGTTGAAGAGAGACGAAAACCTGTTCCAGCTCTTAGCGCCGGCCCCCTGCATCTGAAAAAGCAGACACGCAAAGGTCAAAGTTCATATAATAGGATATATGTATGTTTTTCTAAAAAAAACAAAAAAAACAAAGACCTCTTTGCTTAGAAACTCAAAAGAGGAGCTTTAATTGCATTCACTGTCAACGCAGGTATTGGACTGACTTGTCATTGTATGTTGACATTTATCGCCGCTCAGGTCGACTGATGGCATACCTTTCTGGCCAGCTGAGAGACGGCGTTGGGCCCTTCATCCTCCTGTATTGGACTCATGTCATGTTCTACCTCTGTGACCTGCAACAGCATTGGACAAAATGAATGTTCAACTTCACCTTTCCACCTTCCAGTGTTCAATTAATGCCGTAGACCAGAGTTTCTGTAAAGATACCGCCATCTAGTGTGCGTTCTGAATACTGCAACCTGCAGAAATTGTGGTAAACTCTTATTAGAAGATCTCATTAATTGTTGCCTTCCGAGAATATACATTTCATTGTGTGACACTTTGGGGAAAAAATACATTGTTTTCTTTTATCTATTGCTCCATTACCTTGCAAAATAATTTAAAAGTTGTTTAAATGTGACAAAAATAGATCCAGAGAAACCTCTATTAGTTTATAAATTATGGACTTAATCTTATTAAACATGGGGAACTAATATTTAGTTTTATACTTTTATTTTCTTGTCTTTTAGTTTTGTTGTTTTGTTTGTATTTCCTTCCAATTCATGCAAAGCACTCTGAACTGCCTTGTGGCTGAAAATGTACCTTACCTTCCCTAAACTGACTTGCTAAGCAATAGGATCTAACTGTTAACCTTCTCCACACATGCAATGCATCATTTCGTCCTAACAGGAACTCTAGCATTTCAACGAGAGCACAAGTTGAAGATGTCAGCTGATCTGATCTGAGTGTGCGCTGAAGAGTTGGCTATCTGTCTCATCCCCTGTCAGTCAGGCAATGGAAGGCCAACTAATCCGCCTGCTCAGCTCCATCCCGAGATCGAATTTCTCTGCTCTGCAGCGAACTGGGTCAGCACAGCACCGTCTGTTTCAGCGGCAGCAATTCCAGCAAGAACTAAACCTGCTGCAGTTGGAAATAGACAAGCATTTTGTTCTTCAAAATATAAAAAACTCTTGAAAAAGTGCCAAAGATGCTTTGGAAATTTGATTGTTGTAGCCATTTTGCGAGAAGTAGTGTCCATAGCCTCAGAGTTTAGCTCCTGTAGATGAATTGATGGTTAGAAGTTAAAAAAATATATTCATTTCCTCAAATGGTTTTAGAGATTTTTTTTTCTTGCTTAAGCTAATCTTGTGTTCAGTTTTTTTTCCTAGTTACAAAATATGAATTTCATTCAACCCTAGTAGACAACTCAAAAAGCAATGATGTTAAAATATAATTAGTATTTCTAAACTAATATTTCCATGTCTGAAGTCTCAGACAATATTCAACACATAAATGAGTTAAAATGCACAAGACGAACGACAAGACATGATAACATCTTTCATCAAGTTTCTTTCACATAGAAAGGACATCATCCTGCAAGTTGTAGCTAACTTTGTTTCAAATATTACAAAAATAAAGCAAGTGACCCGATCTTGGTGTCAATCAAGTGAGCTTTCTCAGATTTGATCGTTTATCTCGTAGTTGTGTGTAAATCCTTTACCTCCTCTGCAGTATCCTCCTCATACTCAGGATTCAGAGTCTTCATCACTTTGCCTTTATAAACCTTCCACATGGGATTCATGTTTGCACAAACTGATGCTCAACGCTCAGAGGAAACACCTGTGAAGACCTCTGCCGCTCCAAGTCGCCCACCCTCCACCGAGTCTCTGCTTCCAGCTTCAGGACGTCTCAGTTGGGCCTCAGCAGACCTGTTTCCATGTGGGAAAACGTTCAGCGGGCGGCAAACACAGAAAACCTCTTCAGAATGAACGTTGGAGTATTCTCATACTCTCCCTTTGATCAGATTTGGTCTATTTCTTCAGGACAAACAGGTCAGCGGCAGCTGCCGTTCCAACACGGCGTCTTGCACAGGTAAAACTAGGAAATCGTGTTGCTCGTGCATGAAGCCAAACAAGTGTGAATGCACATGCACTGGCATTCGTCACACTACATTATACCTGCCTTGGTTACTTGGAAACAGGTGTGGATTTCCTCATTTATATTTTAGAGGGTCTCTTTTTGCAGAGCCAGAGCTGTATTGTTTGCCAACTTTGGTAGGACGGCTCCTGCACACACACGAGCTAATTACAGACATGGGTATGTTGGTAAAGACAACCTGAAATGTTCTTTTATTTCAATTTCATGTGGATTCTTGACTTGTGTTCGACACAAACATAAAATCCTAGTTCTGTTTTTACTAAATCTTTTAGTGTTTAACTTGAGTCTGAGTTGTGTGTATTTATGGAAACTCACCTTCACGTTGTGTTTCTGTTACATGGCCACTTCCTCATCATCCTTTTCACAGATGAGATTCAGGTGTGCAGTGAGGTTTTTTTTCTCACTCTGACACCTGGCAACCTGAGAAGGCTGTCTGCTGCTGTTAGATAAAGATGCATAAAGCTCTGACCAATGATTGTGTTTCACTAGAACTAAGCAAAGTTTTGCTTTTTTGACTCAATTCATCCTGATTAACAAATATTTTTGTGTTAAACTTAAATCTTGTATTTGTTGTGGTAAAAACTAATAAATTTATCCTCCTGTTGCTTACCAAAAGAAAGGACTGATTATAGCCTTGATTACGCAGCAAAGAAATGGGATCTAGCTTGTGTTGCTGTCTTGCTCTTGTTAACAGATTAGCAGGGATGAAGCTGATAAGTCAAACAGATCCATCATTTGAAAATGAATAATACATTCAAGTGAGTAAACAACGCAACTACTTCAACACTAATATCTGTTGCTTCTTTGAAGGGGAGCCAATTTGCTGGGGCTGCTCAGGTTTCACTCAGCAAATAAAGGTCACACCCAATGATTTATCAGAGCCGACACACAGGACAGTGCAGAGTGGTTTGGTGGATGGCCTACTTATATTTTTAGGGGACTTAAAGTACCCTAAAAACACCAGCTCATGAAGTACTTATGGAAGTGCTTGCATTCTTTAAAGTAAAAAAAAAAATAATCTAAAGTTTGAGATGTTCTGAACTTAATATGGATTTGTTAAAAATGTACTTCTTTCACAAGAAAGTTGTTCATGATGGGTCATCGTCAAAGTTTATTGGTTACTGAACAGCATGTTGACATTTTTATTGCCATAAGGCCTTCTTATGCTTTTCATGCTATAAAAGGACAATTTCATCAGTAGTTACCGTTTCAACAGTACGTACTACAACATCTAAACAGAAAGTTTTTACATAAATAGTACATAGTTAACATGTCTGTTTTTGGAAATAAATATTTATTTTATATTTTCTTTCCACAGCTCTTTTGTTTTCTAGATTAAACACGAAGAGACTCAGACGGCCACCAGATGGCTCCAGAGATTTTTGACACGTTCATATTGGATTTGGTGATGTTGAAAGAGAAAGCATCACTATTTTTGGAGGGGGTGGGGGGGGGGTCATAATTTAAATACTGCACAAATCTTGTTGCCTTAGCTTAAAATTCAGCTTGAACATGCAGCTGCTAAAGTCTGACGACCAGTATTTACATAATCTAATTTTATTTCTTGAACACATTTATCACAAGTTGATCATCTTAATTCTGTAACCGTCTTATAGTTTATTCTCTTTTTTTATTATTACTTTTATTGTCACAGTCAAGAAAATCCAGTTTTGGACCTCAGGCCAAATATCTTTAGGGATATGAAAGCAGTATCTTTCTTGATATTTTCTGTGAATGTTTAAATAAGTTTTTCAAATTGCATGTTTCAACTAAATATTTTCCTTTTCAACAAGACGTGTTTCTGCAGAAGCTCCTCACAACAGATGTAATCAATAGTTCTTGACTTGGTTAAGTCTTGTCTTCTTTTGAAACTGCAAACTTTTGGCAAGAAACTTTGAATGACTTAAGAATGAGAACGACCCAATTCTACTTAAATCTAAACAAATACTATGCTATTTTTAAAATAACATATTTTTGTAGATGCACTTTTTGTGTTTTCTGTAGGTAGTTGATTCTTTTGCTGTAGACTTGTCATCACTGTTCTCTTTACCACCAGAGGGTGGCGACAGTAAAACACTCCCATCCTCTGGAGTGTTACTTAAGAGATGTGGAACAGAATGTACAAAACAGAGAAAACATTTTCACATACATCTGCATGCCACAGTATCGCATGCACGACTCAAAATAATCAAATGTTATTCAAATTTGTGTTATCCTTCCCAGATTAAATGCTATAAAATGTAAGGTTTGCATTTCACTTACGAGGGAAAGTAAAGTTCTGTTTTCCAAGAGGAAAACGGGACCAAAAACAAAACATGACTAAAGTTAAACTTCAAGATGTATTTGATGAATTCATTTTTGCTAAACAGACCTCAAACCTTCAAAGCATTTGAGACGGACATTAAAGGAGGGAAGAACTTTCATTGTCGACGAAATTCAATAGAGCAGCTGGAAATATGGCCAGAGGGCTAAACAGAAGCAAGAGAGTCAAACTGGTTCCTTCTGTTAACGTTCAGCAAACTAAATTATGACAATAAACTTGATGCGACAGATGGAAGAATTATCACCAAAATTCATGGAAATAAGGAAATTAAGAACCGAAGTATGGAGGAATTTTTCTGCCATAATCCAAGAGCACACGTTTCAGTCTGAAAGCAGGATTTCATGGCAGAAAAATTCCTCTATACCATACCGAAGGCTATTCAAAGTATGATAAAGGCTTGTTTGAGTAACAATATATAATCATGTTTGCAAAATTTGCAAAAAAAATTAAGGAAACTTTGTTTTTGTGCACCATTAATAAACACCAATTTAGCCCATTTGACTTCAATTTTTTGTGCAAGAATGAATAAATGTGACAAAAGCATTTTTTTTTTCAAACTCATGCCTTGCATTTGTTCCTCAGAAACCTTTTTCCTGCAAAAGATTTTTGCTGTGTCTACCAGCATCGCATATCAAGAGGCTGCTAATTTTTTGTTTTGTTATAAAATGTGAAAATCATGACTCATTTTTATTCCTCTATGCAACATACCATAATGCACTACTTTCAGTTGATCTGTTACATAAAATCTCAATAAAATACGTCTATGCGTGTTTGACTAAGCATAAAAAAAGGGGGGGAAAAGTTTCAAAAGTACATCCTACTCTGAAATGTAGCAAAGAGCATGAATCTGGAGTTAAAATAGTAGTTCCTTGCCCACTTTCCTGTCAATTAACTATCAAATAGGGGCCACTAGAGCCAAAAAAATCTTTAAAAAAAAGTAAATAAAAACATAGTAGTTCCTCGTAGTCAGTAGATGCCTTGTTGTCTTTCACCACTTATTAAATCTGAGAAAGAACTCAGTTATATTTATAAGGTCCTGTGTGTCAGGAGAAATTAGATTTGATGACAAGTCATAAACACATTCTGAAGAGCAGAAATTTTGCCGGGCTTTCTGCCATCACACACTGGTGATAAGAACATCTCACCCTCTGAGGTTTGTTCAACACTGAAAACAAATTTTCCATACGTTTACATATTTTGTTATAGTTTCTATGTCTGGATATTTGTTCTCACACTTTGCAGCCTCACAGATGCAGTCCTGCTTTGACCATTATTCTCTGCTTTACAGTACAAATCAACTTTACCTTTAACTACAAATAGCTGTGCCTTAAAAATCAAAAATAATACACACTATAAAATGAAAATAAAAATCATTCTGTATCTCATTTCTGTCAAAGTGGGTGCAGGTGTGTACACACAACATGATAAATCTGCCCTCATCCATCTAAGCGCCCTGTTTGCAGGATTTTGTCACCTCCTCCCTCCAACTAGTATCCACATAACCGCTTCCAAGAACTTGTTAACTTAGTCTACGTGTGAAGGGAGGGCTAAAACTTTCATAGAGCTGATGCATGTTCAGAATTACACTCTGGATGTTCCACACCAAAATAGATGTGAATGTAAAGACACTCATTTGAGAACACAAAGACAGGATGAGACGTGTGTTTAATAGGTGAAGGGTGTGAAATGAACCCCGTTGCGTTTTGCTCCAGTATCTGGTGCCAGGTCCTGTATTAGAAATACCTGCATGATAAAAATATGATGGAGAAGGTCAAGGCCCTGACGATGTTAAATGTCAGATTGAAATAAATGTTTTTTCTCTTTCAAACTGCAAATGCTGATGACATTATTGATGCAGGGAAACCCAAGTAAGCAGGTCAGCTGTTATAGCCAAGATAATGGCTATAACAGCCATTTTGCACTACTACGAAAAAGAATAACTTTTTATTTTAAAGAATATAATACACCAGCGACTTCAAACGACTTGTTTCCTTTTTTGAAGAGCAGTTTAGTGGGATCAATATTATAAAAAGCTGGAAGGAGAGCTAAAGGTATGGTAAAGGAATACTAGGAGAGGGACTCTTTTACCTTACAAAGCAGGACATTCAGAAGTGGTATTGGTAGTTATGTTGTGTAGCCAGTCTTCAAAACATTTTCTACCATGACCAGCTACTTTATGATGTATTTTTCTTTTTATGGATGACTTTGGGTTCAGTTAGACATATTTTCTTCAGTTGTAATTGGAGCCTTTACAGTTGCTAGGCTAAGCTAACTCTGAGCTATGACACCTAAAATTAGCTCCGGTTTTTAAAAAGTACTGAAGTTGATGTGGCTGAAAACAGAGTTTTGAAGGCATCAGTTAGCTTAAATGTAATAAATTAATCAAACGGATAAATCATTTTCTCAACTCTGATTATCAGGAGCTACTGTCCTGCAATTTTAAGGTGAATTCTTGCTTCAACATACCTGAATCAAATGGCTAATTACCAGGCCTCTGCAGAACTTGATGTCACACTGAGGAGATAATCGAGTCATTTGATTCAGGTGTGTTGGAGCAGGGATTCATCTAATAGCTACAGGACAATAACTCCAAAGCGCTGGAGTTGGAGGCCCTTGGACTGATTTAAAACAAATTCTCACTTACTTCATTTTCTGAGCACCCTTTGTCTTGTTTGGAGTAAAGGCCCGACAGGGTGTCAAAGGGGCGTGACATTGGCTGCTCTCTGCTTGTCAGTCCTTTGGATGGTTAACAAAGGAAGAAATCACCATGCAAGCCCACACTCCCACCTACGACCGATTTAGAGCAACCAATTAACCTATCAAGCATGCTTTCTGGACTGTGGGGGGAAAAAACGGAGGATACAGAAAAAAACTGATACATGCATAAGGTTTTTAGCTGACATTACCTACCATTTTACGTTCAAATTTTCTAATAACAGATGAAAAAGAATTATTATATTATATATTAATAAAAACATTGATTAAAAGGTTGAAAGATTTACAATCAACCCAATTTGACTGTGGCATTTGGACTATGCTCCACTGGATTCTGCAACTAATTTGCTAACTTCTTTTCTGAGAAAATTCTAAAAAAAAAAAAGTTTTCTAACAGGATATCAAATATAGATTTGATGTTCAACATCAAATTTCCATAACCCTTGTATGTGGAAATGGGGTCCAACCGACCCCACACATGTAAAATTTGTATCATTTGCCGCACGCACAAGGGTTAAGAAGGTTCTGAAGGTTCTGTCTTTCATTGCACCTGATCTGATTTAAATAGTGAGCTCATTCCTCCTATGAGATGTCCCCCCTCAAAGCTTTAAAAAGTGCAGCTGTCAAACTGCTAGAAAAAAAACAATCTGGAAAAACTTCCAGAAAACTACAGCAATGCTGAAACACTGATTTGTTTTAGATCAAGACTAAAACTAAAACTGTTTGAGATTCCTGTGATTAATAACTGCAACATTTTAATTATATTGTTTTATAATGACTTCTGAGGACATTTGAGAACTGAATGTGTGTTGCCTGTTTGTTGTTTTTGTCTTCTCATCATGTAAAGCACCTTGATTCCCCTGTTCCTGAACTTACCTTGTTTTGCTTTGACTTTACTGTGAAGTTCAGCTGTGCTTCAGGATGTGCTGAAAATGGTTAATTATAAAACTTAAAAAATAAAAAGAACTCTCATGGCTTAGTTAGATGAGTGTAGAATTGGTTGCTAACAACAACTTAACCCTTTCATGCATGAATTATGATCCTTTGTGTCAGGACTTTTTTCCAGATTTTTTTATTTTCTTAAAGCATACAAAAATGGTAGGAAAAAAAATTGTAAAAATATATATATATATAAATATTTTATTCTTTTTAGGTGATCAATTGTAATCTCCAAATACAAAGTTATTTGAAAAATACATCAATAGTATTGTTCTTTAAGGGTTATCTGATGTCAAAAAAATTTTTTTACCTACAAGAGTCGTCTACAGTAGAAGGAGGGACTGGGTCGGTTGGCATGCTTTTTTGTCTGTCGGCCATATTGGATTTAACAAAAATAATTTCTTGCATTTGCAGCTGATGGCCAGCAGTTGATAGTGTATTTTTTATGATGCATTAGTGTCCACTTTAGTGGTCTGTGTGCATTTATAACATAAAAATCTGCAAGAAGTACAAAAAAGTGGCTTTTAGGGTTAAGGGTTAAGTTTTCATGCATAGTGCAATCTTAACCCTTTCACTATGCATGAAAGGGTTAAGGTAATCTAAGGGATGTAATGTTAATGAATGCAAAATTGGGGCAATAATTGACCCATAAGGCAATGAAAGTGTAGTTGGAATGGTGAGATAAGCTGCAACAAGAACGAAGAAGGCCGGTAAGCAAAAAACAAAAAAGATATTATAAAACCAGTTTGGTCCTGATCACTTCAGTCACCCAAAAAGATCAAGAACACGTCTAAGGTATAGCAAATTTCTGGGACCCTGAGAGACAAATAAATCTCTTAAGCAAAGGACTGCAAACGCCCATGTCTGCATACATGTGAATGACCATAAATCTATTTTTGTGACATCCTGTTGCATAAACTCTTCTGCTTATACATATTTTTCCATGTTCCCTCTTATTTAATAAGGCTCCAGAGCTCTTGAGTTTCAGCACAGTCCTATTCCATCATGCCAATGATTGTGTAACACATAAAGCATCTCCGCTTACCTTTCAGAGCAGGATTTTACTGCTGTCACATTTCCATCATCAAACCGGCTTCAGGCTCCGGTTCTACAAAGGAACTCTCACAGTTATTAGAGCCAACTTCTTTTAATGACATAAAAGAGTACAGAGAAAAGCTATTGGATGGGGCAAGAAATGCAACATGACTGGATTGTACTTATAAAAACGCTCTTCAAAGTAAAGTCTCACTAGCCAACATCACCTATGAAGGACAAAGAGACGATGGTCTCTTTTTCTGTGCCTGTACATGGAGCATATAACTAAGATAGAAATGAATGGTACACTGGTACATTGTGCAACTGATAAGTAAACCTCTGTTTTCCACCGGAGTGGTTTGTTCTCATTTGTTTTCAGATCTACTTTTAGTCACAACAAGATCTTAGAATCATGCCTGCGTGCAATAATAGTCTCCTTGTTGTGAAGTATCACTGGTAAGAGGAGGAACATTTGGCAATGTGACACAATTTGTTTATTTTAGTGAGAGGAATCAGCAGTCACAGGACTTGGCAAGTAACGCGTTTGATTTTAACGGCCGCACACACAAAATAAAAAAAAATTAAAAAACACCATGAATGTTTTTTTTTTAATGCACCTGAGAGCTTGTCTGCTGATATGCATATGCATTTATTTGGTTACAAGACTGCAAGGTCACTATTGCTGGGTAGCAACAGTGCTTTCAAGTCCCAACCCCATCCTTTCATATTCTATGTGCAGAACATGTCTTTTCCTCCCGACTGTAAACCTGTTCAAACCGGCTACGTGGTTACATTCAGCGCAGCTGGAGGCGCTTCCCCAACCACAAGGCCTGCCATTTTGCTCAACAGGATTCTAAAGTTCAGAATCAAGAGGAAAAAAAACACACATTCAGTCACACAGTAGATTTCTAATGAAGAAAGACTCAGAATAACACCTGGACACTCTCGTTCTGACACTGATCTTTTGACAGTTAAAAAAAAAACACTTAGGTTTTACACAGCATAAAACAATTTGAGCATGCTCAGAAAAGACAGAAAGCTCTGGAGAAGAGCAACAGAGAAAAGGTCAGTTTGTGAAGATATGTGAGCATCTTCTTTGGTGTTTGGCTTGTTTACATTTGCACCAGTCACAAAATCACCAGCGTTAACCTTGACCCTAACCTTGTTGGTGTAGATCAGTGTTTCTCAACTGCAGTCCTGATGGACCACTGCCCTGCATGGGTTATGTGTCTCTGTTCCAGAACAGCTGATTCAAATGATTAGATGACCGCCTCTGCATGCCATCAAGTGTTGAAGAAGCCTGTTAGTCACCCACTTATTCAAGTCAGGTGTGTGGCAGAAGAGAAACACCTAAAACATGCACGGCAGCGGTCCCTGAGGACCGGAACTGAGAAACACTGGTGTAGGATTGATTATGTTTGCTACTTCTGCTGTGAAAGCGTCTGCTGCAGTAAAGCAGTGTAAGCTGATGCTGAATCTTTTCTAGTGTAAATTTGTATTTTTTGTCGCCTAAGAATCACAGACGTACAAACATTCCCTGCGAAACTCAGATATGCCCGAATACACACACGTGTTGGAGAAGAAAAATCCTCGCCCCAACTTCCTCTTGAGCTATGCTAAACACCAGGGTTGGCTAATGAAAAGGCATACAAGCCCGACTGAGAACAAAGCCAGGGTGTGACTTCTCAGTGTTTCCATCCTTGACCGCGTTCTCAACCAACCACAGAAATATGGCACCTAAAAACAGTCAAAAACACAACTGTCGACCTTTAACGGATTTAAAACACCAGATCATTATAAACTATATTTTTACCTCATGAACTTAATGAGTCAGATAAAATCCTGTAATTAGAAGCGACTTCTCCAGTTCAGCTTCCTAGTCTTTGAAATATGAATGGACTGGCATGTCAACATGAAAGCTCATCTTCCCACTTTATCTGTATTTGCTGTGCAAGAGTTCATTTGTTTACATATAAAAATATTGGACCAGAATTTACACAAATAAGTCCTTATAGCTGAAGTTTTGGATTTTGTTTTTCTGTGCAAATACGATTTACTTAACATATGAGCTGCAGCCTCACTCATCTGTAATACTGGGGATTACGCCCTAATTTCTGAACTGACGGCTTCTCCTTTCAATGAGGAGCCAATTTTGTTCGGAAGCTATTTCACAAGACTGCAGTGGCAGTAAATTTTCAAGTGCTGAGTAAAAAGCCACTGAGTTTACGGCCTACATTCATACGAATCCCCACGTGTCTCTGCTCTCCAGTGTCTACTCACACCTGTCTTCAAATGTTTGATCCAAAATTAACCTACGCTGGCCTCATTTGCCTCTGTAAAAAAGCGACCGAGGCTGCTGCCAAGGAAAGATTAGATGCAGAGATTCTGATGGGTCAAGAGATGACATGAAGGGATTAGAAACTGGGATCTATCATTCAGCTCAGGACTCTCTCTCTATAGCAGCTTTGGGTGTGGAACTCCAGATTGACAACATGGTGTAGCTGGAACATGATCAGGTGCTGCACGATGCAGCCGTGATAGAAAAGGAAATGGAGAAAAGGGTGTCAAAAGGGGAATTGGTAAACAGAGCAGAGCAACTGCTATTGGGGTCTGATCAACATATGTGGCGCTATCCAGGCATGTGTTTAATGTAAGCCAGGTTAAAAGGACTGTTTTTGAATGTGATGTGTACACTCAATACAGAGTCCAGCATGCAAGCTCACACAATAAAGCCAAAAAAATGTGCAGGTACAAGCAGACGGCATGTAGAAAATGCATTATGTAGTATCGCCAACATAAAGGCGAAATATTAGCTCACCTTAAATCACCGAGCCTACTTTAAAAGTTTAGGCAGACATGAAAATTTAGGTTGATGAACAGAGCAATGCACAAACGTAACCGTTAGGCGTCACATCTTCAAAAAAACAACATGGCTTTAAACAAATAACACACATTTAAACATATCTTTCAGGCATTTATTGTGAAGACACTGTATTTGATGTAATACATAGAATAAACAGTCCAATTGTGAGCATTTTAATCTCACTATAAATGTAAATGTACCTGAGAATTATGTCACTGGATCTATAGATACGTTATTTTGAGGGGGACAGCACATTAAGTCCAAACAAGATAAGAGAGGTGATATTCCTAAGAACTTACTGACTTTAAGTTTGCTAACTTTAGGACTAAGTTAAAGGCAAAGATAAGAAGCAACATGCAATCAAAAATGAAATAAACAGACAAAATCCCAGAATCCTTTGGTAAATATTTCTGCACATAAAAAGTGGTAAACTGGTCAAGGCTATCTACTTTCAAATAAAAAGAAAAACCTCAGCAAATGCTTTTTATGGTCTTAAGTGACATTTTATGCTACTTTTAATGACAGAAATAACTGTCAAGGGGCAGCATAGAAGAGAATACGGAGCATTTAAAAGGCAGGGAGAGAGAGTCTATAATTCCCAAACCACTGCCTATTTCCAGCTCTGGCTCCCACAGCCGCTGGTGTTTTTAAAGCATTCCCCAGCAGCAGAGTCAGGAAATCAGAGTCTGTGCTTCGTTTGTACAGCGGCTCAATGAAAGCCGTGCCCATCAAAACCATGAGGGGATTGAAACAACAATCTCAGGATGTGGATCTTAATTAACAAAGGGAACTGTCTGAATCAGAATGAGTGCTTTCATAACTGGGGGTTAAACAATGAGGAAACACTTTTCTAGTTAGTGTTATTTTGTTTATAGAACATCTTCAAATGTCCATTTACTCAACCTAATACAATTCAGTAGGACAGTCTAAACATACAGACTGGAGACAATTCAAAAATGCTGGAGCAGGAAAATCTATGATTTTTGAATTAACAATTTTAATATGAAATGGTTAAACTTATTTACTGATAAAGTAAATGCTGAGAGGGGAAGGACAACTGGGAAGTAGCTTTGTGCAAGATAAAAAAGCAGAAATGATTTCAGGATTATGAAACTTAGCTTAAATAAACTATGAAACTAGCAACAAAAAAAAAAGTCAAAGTTAACATGAATTATCTTTAATTTTTTTGCTGCACAAAATGATAAGTGGTCTGCAAGAACTATTGTTAGGATCTCCAAATATTTTGCTGAAATTGCTCTGTCACCTTTTGAACATGGGACACATTCCATAAATCAATATTATTTATTCACCAATTTATATATATTTACAATATATAGTGTATACTGAACTTAAACAAGTACTTTTCTGTATGTCAAGAATTCATAACAGCCATGATAGATGATTATAAATTAAAAATAATAGAAGCAACAAAAAAAAAAAAAAAAACTAAAATAATTCTAGAAACAATCTAAGAACTCTATATTCTATGCTGGTTAGATCCTGGAGAAAAATCGAGCAATGACACATTTTTAGTTTTCTTGAACAAGTCACCAGAATTTTCTGTAGAATTAATTCATACATTGGACAGATAAACATGTCATTTTCTTTGACAAAGCTCCCAGGAACTTTTTGAAGAAAGCCAGAGAGAGACTCCATAGCACATCATATGTAACTGTTGGGTAAACATGGCATGAGATGCTGTTCGACAAAATCTTTTCTTTTTCCACATCAAATCCATTTTAAGTAATTACGGCTGAAAATTTTAGCCTTCAGTCTTACTCTGACAAAAGTATGATTCCAAGATAAATTCCTTGTATTATTTAACAACTGCTACATGTTTCTGTTTGTAACAGCAGGAAAGAAAATAAATTTCCTGGCAGTTTTTTTTTTCCTTCTTCCTTCATCATCGTTCTTATCAGCGCAGAGTTACGGCATAAACATGAAAACCTGTCATGCTTGTTTGTGAGTCTCATTGATTAAAAACTTCTTATTGCAATGAATATGGGTAAGTTTGAGTGGCACATATACTAACATGATTGACGACGCTAACACCCTTGTCCTGAGTGATTGGTTGTGTCTAGTTAGCAAAGGGAACACGAGGAGAAGGCAGAGGATTTTTTTTCACAGATTATCTGTTTTATACTATACTGTCATGACAGAGTGACAGTTTCAACAAATATGTAAAAAAATATACTTTTTTTAAAAGTTACGCACTGCAGCTTTAATGTGTAGTTTGCCATATGTGGTCAGTATAACTTAGATTGTCGTAATGGAAATCTCCAGGAAACATTTAAAATGAAAATTAGCTCCCATTGTCCGCTTTTATTTCAAGCCTGGTTATTGTCAATATCAATTATTAATTCCATTGAGGCTGGATGACATCATCTGGAAGTCATTAGGAGAAAAAAAAACAAACTCTGTTGGGGAAAAATGCTCTTAAATCAGAGATAAGCAGCTTTGTGGTTAATCCCAACAAAATGAAAGCCACAGGGAGAAAAAACAGATTAAGAGACAGAGAACGCAGCTACACATCACCAACAGAGCAGACTGATGAGCACAACTTTATTTCTTTTTAATAAAAAGGCAATGTTTATAGTACAGAGTATTTTCAATAAATCTATATTGTTTGATTGGCTCAGCTTCAGCAGATAAAAATGGATGCTGCTGATTGTGCCGCAGGGCGGGACAGTCCAGGATCTCAGAGACACTGTGTTCTCTGCAGTCTGCACGTTTGACGGCAGCCACATCAGCGGCTCCCCATGTGGAAACTAACCCAGAGAGACCCACCCCCTGCGTGCTGCCCCTGCGCACCCCCCCAGTCCGGCAACATGCTCAAACCTGGCACGTGCATGCTGCCGTCTCCTCAGCCCGACTGCAGTAGGGAGGGTTAAATGTGAGCTGATGTGTTCAAAGCACATCTCAAAGCAAATATGCGTTCATAAAAAGAAAATCAAAAGTACTGCTAATATAAAAAGTATTAGGAGTAAGGGAAACAATAATGGTTGCCCCTTCTCAAGTTGAAGGTTGGATTTTTCCAAAATCATCATTAGATCAAGTTACTGCAATAAAACCAGGATTTATCTGCAGACTTTTTACATAAACTGTGCCAAGAAATGGGTCTTGCATCAGATGTAAAGTCTTTATTTAAAATGAGCAACAAATCAAAATTGTTCAGTGCCTCTTGATCTAAAAGTGCTTCAAATGCTTTACATTCATCATCTGGGTAAATATGCATCCGTTTAAAACAACCAACACACATGGTACAAAAACAAGCAACTCTCCCATTGATAATAACTGTAAGCCCCATTTGTCAACATTTATGTTCGTCAAGGATCCTGATGTCGGCATTTGTTTATTTAAAGATAAAAATTAGATCAGGAACAGCTTTACAGTCTGATTTAATTTAATTGATTTAATTTATATCTGAGAAAGATTTATATCTTTCTTAGACTACTTACTCAAACCGTCTTCTTCCTCAAAACAAATTTAACAAACCTCTCACTCTGAGATTTTGGATATGTGTTGTAAACGCATATATTTTTTTGTGAATTATAACCTGTAATCTAAACATTGAATGCTAATCCCACCCACAATCCCCACCAGTGACCTAATCCGCATCCTTTTGTCTCTCCGCCACAGAACCAGGCCGATTATCGTGACGCATCAGCGGTCAACCAATGGTCACTCTTCATTTGGGGTTCTGTCCTCATGCCATCATCACGTAGATGCCAAAGTGAGATTTTTACCCAGTGATATGCAAGACAGAGAGCGAATGGGGAGGAGCTAGTGGCGTGGGCAGAGGTTTCGGGAGGGTCACGTGGCACCCAACGAGAACTCAGACTGTCACAGGGCATCACATCAGCCTGGAGCAGCCATGCAAACACGGAACAACCCCACGCCCTGCAAAATAACCAGGAAAACAGAGTAGCTGTCGACCATTTCTGTTGAATTTCTATGCTTTATGTCCATGTATTGGAGGCTGCATTAATATTCTGTGACAAAAAAAAATCTGCTTAAATGGCTTTTTCCCATAACATACATCCTAAAGATCATTTTGCATCCTCCAAAATCACATGTTTGCAGCTAGCTATACATTAGGACTTGCATTTGCAAATGGGGCACCAGCAGGATAAGAAAAAAAAAAAAAAATTAAAATGCAGTCTCACTTAAGAGACATAACACACGAGTCGGGCCAACCGCATCCTGTTGCGTGCAGATGACACCACAGATTCTCAGACGCAGGAAACAATGTCACGCTGCAGCTCAATGTGCCAACCTCGAGACTCTTCCGTTATCAAACATCCGCTCGGAATCTCTTAAAATATTCACAGTTTTATTAAATCATTGCAAAAATAAAGTGATACATTCATTCATCAATTAAAAAAAAAAAAAAAAAAAACAAGACTCGTGCAGAATGCAAAGATTACGATCCTACATGTTCATGCATTTCACTAACATTTCACAATTGGACTAACATTTGTAGATCCTGCAAGAAAAGGCTCTCATCAACAGTCGAACACAGAGAGGACTTGTGAATTGTTAAAACAATGAAAACACACATTAAACAGCGAGTACTTTGGAGTCCCCCTGCAGATTCCACTTCAGCATTTCAAAAGGTTTCGATAGCTTTGTGCAAATATTTACTGGCAGACACAGCTGGCATGTAGACCGAAGGATCACAGATTCTGATCTGTTGTGAGGCTCTACAAAATTCTGGAGGAGGAACAAAAAAAACAAACAAGCAAAAAAAAAAAGTCTAAATAATTAAAGGTAACATCTGATCCCCTTTTAGTCTTGTTCTGGGTCTGCCATCACTTCATCAGGAGGCACCGCTCAGTCAGCCATCCCTTATAAAGGAGAATTCAGAAAACAGAACCCTTTTTGGACTAAATTTGATTCACAGTGAAAGTTTTTCTCCTTTTTATAGCACTGATGGCATCCTGCACAATGACTAATGCTCAGACCCGTTTGGCAGTGAGCTCGTTTCCACACACTAAAACCAGTTCTCCCCATAACCCCAGATAAGCAAATCTCTCAAATTGTTGAAGGTCCTGGCACCAGAAAATGGGATTTTTTTTTTTTTTATTTGACCCTGAAAAGTTCTGCTGGTGATGTGTGAGGGATCCCAGGAAGTCAGTGGAAGAGCGTGATCAACGACTAAGGTGAGAAAAGTGCTGTCCCGAGACACACTGCCGTGCCTTTCTTCCTCCCTTTACCTCCGTTTCTCCCTCTGGTTCTCATTGGCTCATCTGTCATCTCCAGATTCTGGAGTGACAGAGCCTCTTCAGGCTGCAGGCCGGACTTGGACCTTCTCTGTCATCTGTTTGGCACTGTAGTAGGACAGACTCAGACCCATGATGGCCAGCATCATGGCGATCTGGTTGACGGTGCGGTCATGCGGCTGCGTCTGGACCTCACCAGCGACCTGCCTCTGCAGAGACGGAAAAGAAAATGGTTGGACACATGAACTTATATGGTACTTACACATGTGTCTCAAATTAAAATATTATTAGAATGTTAACTAAGATGAAAAAGTTAAGCTCAAATTATATGAAAACAATTATTTCAAGCATTTTTCAGTATATGTTGAAAAATCGCTAATGAGAATTTTAAAAGTCTGTTTTTAATACAGAAATGTCAGCCCGCTGAAGATTATGTCCATGTCAAGACTTACTTTGCATCAATCACAATGAGCATCAATGCAGCTTGACATGGAGGTGATGAGCCTGTGGTTCTGCTGAGGTGTTAAGGAAGCTCAGCTTGCACCAACAGCTGCCTTTAGCTGCTCTGGCTCTGATGTCTCTCATCTTTATCTTCAAATTAGATCAGGGCAGAGTAGAGGCCAAATAAACAACTATGCTATGGGCAATAAACCTGCTTTAGTTACCTTTGGCAGTAAGCCCAGATGCCAGTTTCTGGCAGGAAATTAAATCAGCATCTTCATAAATCTTTGACAGCCGAGGGATAAAGCTTTTCTGTCGGAAAACTGACTTGAACTTGGAAAAAGATAAAATAAAAACACACAATGGACTAACAGCAGAATGGATTCCTTCCCCAATTGTTACTGGGTATATTGCACTTCATTAATTGCACTTTTTTCTTCCACCTAACTTTCCATTAATATTCTTTGAAACACAACTCTGGACAGACATCTGTTTAAGCCATGGCTTTTTGTGGGTTACCCTCCTTGTGGACGGTGTCAGTGAGTTTCTGCTGGACACCAGTTGAGTCATCGGTCTTCCCCATATCACTAAATTAATACACCGAAAGGCATATTATATATTCCCTTAATACTCTAATGTCTTAAGATGTTAAATATTGGAACATCATAGCTTTTAGCAGAAATGCACATTAGTACAACAGTCTACACATGATTCGCTTTTTTGACTAGAATTATAGAAATAACTTTTCAGTTTTTTGAGATGCATCTGCATGTCCAGACAGGTTCTCTTCTGAAAAGCTTAAGATTAATTTTAGAAATCTTCCCTATGTGCCCAAGCAGAAACAGCCATTAAAGATTTAGCATGATACTTTATTAAAGGGGAACAGTGTCCTGTGCACAGGGATGCCTTCCAATGTATTTTTTCTCCAGGTGGAGCTCCACCCTTTTCTACATGCAGATCAGGTATTTGAGCTGCCCACACTGTGAGATAACAGCTCATTTATGGAATGAGTTGTTCAAAAAGATAAAGTGAGATCTATGTATTCAATAAGGCTCGGCTGCATTTTTCAACAAAATGATAAAAAAAAAAAAAAAAAACACATTATGCTACAAAAAGCATAATCTTTAGGTTTTTTTTGTCAATAAGAACATATTTGAGGATGACATAACCCTAGTCCTAATTTCCAGTCTTACTAATGTTTTCCAGTAAAATTCATTTGAAAGAATATTGAACAATGCGCTCACTGAAGCATATAATTGTCTGAAATCATTAAACTAACAACCAGCCTGTACATTAGAAATATTATCATAACCTCACTACAGGGCCAGATATAAATTAAAAGCTAGTCACTTTCTTTTGTTTTCTTAAAGCCATCCAGAAACGCTCCTTGTTTGTGAATTAGTGAAAATGGCCGAATTAGAATTGATGTACAATGGAGGAGACATATGTTTCCCCCACCCCTCCACCCTCACAGAGGATTACAATGACAAAAGAAACAAAGGAGATGATAATCATAAGCTCCCCCAATTACACTGTGATGAAGAAACCTCTTATAACCTCCTAAGGATATGACCCTGACCACCTGTTGCTGCGCACTGAAGATTAGCTGGCTTAAAGAAGGCTATAACATTTTTCCTTTGGTTACAAGAGAGACAAATTGGGCTTTTAAGAAATATTTCTGATTACGACAGACAAAAACAAAGGTGCATTGCATCACCCTAATGAAGGTAATCTTGTTTCAAAACTAAAGTTGGTCAGACTACAACTAACGCTTCTGATAAAAAGCCAACACAAGAGCGGGCAAGATCCGACTAATTAACCTGCTCAAATCAGCTTGAGATAGCAAGAAGGTTCAATTCAATTTAACGTAACATTTAATGGGTGCTTAACTCCACATTTTTATTTGAGCTTATGAGTCCAAAAAAAAAAATGATTGTGATGATCAATAAGATGATAACCCTGTCTTCATACAATGATGCAGTGAAAGCTCTGTGGTTAGGCTCAGCGTACACCAACTCATGCTTATATTCATACCGAATACCTGGAGAAGGCGGAAGTATCCAGGTGTAAGCCTGCCCAGTCTGATGATCATGTTTCCTAAAATGATGGATCAGTGAACCCCCGGGGTGGTTCAAGACCTGCAGGCAAATAAATGAAAAGTGTAAATGTAGGTTATGTGTTTCAAACAAACAATACATACAAAGAAGCGAAACTAAGCTTTTGAAGTCAGATCAAAAATAGGAGGGTACTGCTTTGTGCTGGCTTGCAAATAAACTAAAACATGAGGAAGGAACATCCTTCGCCTGAAGCTGTGGCACAAAACTGCACACGTGTGCAGAACATGTGTGATCGAAAATATTATCCGGAACCATTTCCGATTTGTCTCTTTTGCCACAAGTTCTGTTCATTCTGCACGTTCAAAGTCGGGAAGCCCCCAAATCCGCCACCCTTTGCCCTCCCCTCAGTTCTGAGTTATTAAATCATCATGCCTGAAGGAGATCTGGGTCAGAGCAACAGAGACTGTATTCATGCTGCGTCATGAACTGACACTGCAGAACTAAAGTCATTTTCATGTATAAAGACAAATGGAGTTATAACTTTAGTGATCACGTGGCTTTGCGTTACACAACTGGACAGCGAGATTCTAACTAGATGAAAGGAAGAAAGACAAAGGGATGGTTTTCAGTCCCACTGTGACAGAGGCGCAAACTGTAAAAAAAAAAAAAAAATTAAATGCGTTGATGGTAAAAACAGGAGACGGAATGAGCTCATCTCATAAAAAAAAAATAAATAAAGAAAGAAAAAATTTAAAAAACCTGTCCAAGCATAATTATGTACAATGGCTTGTGAAAAAAGATGTTGGGCTTGATACTGAAAACTTATGTTAATCCTGGGATCCATGTTCCAGAAAAAAAAGGAAGCATAATCACCGAAGAGGATGCATAACACGTGAAGCAATAATACACCAACCTGTGGAGTTACACCCTTTATGGAAAAAAAAAAATAGTGATTCCAAGTTTTGTGTAGTTACTCCTCAAGTCAAGAGCTGATTATGAAAACAGATGGACTTCTCACCATCTGCAAAAACGAAGAAAGGACCACTCCAGTCCCAACAATGGGATCTTCTGCTTCCACAAACGGGGAAAAAAATGACAGAAGAAACTCCTAACAGAGGCCAAACAGAGAAGAACCTGAACCAGAGAGAGAGCGTCTGCGCTGCGCTCCGCCTTTTTATACAGCTCAGCTCTCACCCAACCAGATCTTCAGGCTCGCCTGCGACACACGCCCACTTCAGCAACACATACACTCCGGTGTCCAAATTCATTACTCTCAGTGGGTCGCTTCCCAAATGCCTACTGCCTCCTCCTTCCAAAAACAAAAAAAAGTCAGATATAACGTGCTCACTTGGGCAGAATAAGGGAAATAAACAGCAAAATAAAGAGAAGAATTATTTGGGCTGAGATTTCAGCGTATTGAGTTACATAACCAGCATGATGTGCACATTTAATCTCAGTTTGGGTCAGAAATCTAGTTGACCCCACAACTGTCGACAAGTGGGTAAAAAGAATAACTACTTAAGCTTCTTAAAATTTACCAATAATGTTGTGGGGGGCGGGTTTGTAAATCATGTAGTTGATTATAAAACTACATTTCACAAAGTTCTGCAGAGTCAAAACTGCACTTAATATCATGCAACCTGAGCTCCCTGCATGAGGTCCAGAAGGCACGAAAATGTTTCTGCAACCTGTGGATCTGACGTCATGCAGCTAACACAAAACATCAGCTCACTTTCTAACAGCGAGAAGCTCTGCATGAAACTGTATGAGCTATCTCAAATCACACCTTACCCAAACACTACAAACATTTTGTGAATAAACCGCACCAGCACTAATGATAGTGCAAGCATGTTAATGGAGCTCCGTGACAGAGAGTTTAAGAAATGCAACACCCAGCATGTCTTACAGCTACCTACACCTAATACTCCAACACCCACTTTATTGCAATAGCACAAAGCAGCCAATCCCTTTTCAGCAACCAAGATCAAACTAAGCAGAGTATCTTAAAAGAAGAATTACGAATAAGACTCATGTGGTTCAATATGAGAACATGTGAAGAAAAAGGAGAAGATGCAAAATCATCTTCCAGTCAACATTTTCTATGAGGAATGAAATGCTATGCTAACATAAGCATGTTTTGTTTTGATATGACTTGTCGATAATTTGGCTGATAACTTGTTTCAGTCTGGTTCAAGCTAAGTGAGCGTAAACAAAACTTAGAGCAAAGAAACTTAAAGATTTGCTTCTAAAATCTTAAAAACAGCACAACAAGACAGACAGAGAGCTGAAACAATCAAAAAGTATTTTTCACTGTGAATGTCTTTCTAAAGATAATATAAAAGAGGAGAGACAATTTCTAATTCTTTGGTCAAACAAAAAAATCTTAGATTAGGTTCTTAAAATGTTCTTGAATCTCTCATCATTCCTATTCATGATCAAATAAGAGATATCAGGCAATAGTGAATAAGTATTCTTACACTAAAGTATCCACTGTGCTATGTATCTTGTTCTCTTAAAGGAGAAGCCTGCTAATTTTACTTGAGATCTCACTTGCATGTCAAATGCCTGGAAATAGTTTTACAGACACTAAATAAACACAACCTTGGTTTACATAGGGGACATTTTTAGATTTAGAGGCATGTTTGTGAATGACCTCATTAAAAGGAAGTCCTGCAGTATGTGCATTTCAACACTTGAGATGCTTTACTGAAACAAAAGTAACCAAAATAGCAAGAAGTCTGAGTTAAATTGGGATTTAAAAAAATGTTAATGTTAACATCTGAAGCTAAGCAGTAAAGTTGCTAAATCAGGAAATACTAAAACGCCATAGTGCCATGTTGCTGATGTTGGCAATAAAAATGAAATGTTCTTCCTGAGAAGCCAGAGGTTACTCCTCCAGATCACTCTTGCATGCACATTACTGCAATACTTTCATTGTCCAATAATACACTTCTGACTTTGTGAAATCTTGCATTAATAATAATACATAGAAAAAAATCTTACTAAAATATTGGTAATTTCAACTCAAAACTTACTTTATATTTTGTTTAAAAATTATCAAATTGTTTATAGAGGGTACCGTTATTACTGCCACATACTAATAGATTGTGGCACTTTAACCTTTCTTTATGAGATCTGATTGAAGCAAACATATAAAACATGATTAATGTTTATGAATAAGTTGGGTGATAATTGTACAGGAAGTAGTACGGTCTGAAACCAAACTGGCCAGCCCATTTAAATTAGCCGAGTAGATCAAATTCTTCAGATGTTTACGGCTGCTTCTCAAGCACCCATTGACACTGTCAGGAATTTCGTGTAAGAGGCCAAGCTGAGTCAGAAACAGGGAGAGGTCAACATCATGTGTAGGAAAGAGTCCGAGTGAATCATCTGTGAACTATTCATGTTACGGTTAGGGATCAACATGAAAGCTGGAGGGCGTTTCCCCATGCATGCATCACCTGTGGCTGTGCAAAACTCCTCAACTGCCAGCGAGTCCAGCTACTGATCTGAGGGGAAGCTGGGAAAATTGATTGTGGTTATGGTCAAAAGCACACAAGAATATTGGATTCAGAAGTAAACAGATGTGTTCAAATTGCACTAAAATCTGACAGGCTTCCCAAGCCATTTTTGGGATGAGCTTTTTAGCGCTTGTGGTTGTCAATATGCCTCGAAAGCTATAGTCGGCCATCTATCGGGTACATAAGTATTTCCTTCGCCTTGGTACACGCTGTACTTTCTGCAAAACAACCAATGAAATTCCACCGTCAGCCCTTTCCTCCTATCTTGGTCCCGCCTTGTTGTGTCACTTTCAATCCCCTCCTCCATCCCTCCCATCTCAGCCCCCAGCTCCCTGTAGCGAGCAGCCATGTGAAAGATGGACCCATCTGCAACCGTAGCAGAACCATTGACCAACTAAAACAACCTCCTGCAGCACAAAGAGCCTCAGTGTAACATCAGCGCCGTTAATCTGCCTGCCTCACCACAGGAGCAGCTCAGAGACTGGACATCCTCCACAGTCATGACAATGGCACGCCACTATTGTCGCCCTGGTGTCAGAGTCAATTAGTTAATGTGTGCAAGTTCTTGTGAAGTGAACCTGTAGTGGCTAATAAACCCATCATACCTGTTCATGTTCATTTGAAAACCAAACTCATTAAATTCCAGCCACACCTTTAGAAACCCGAACACTTGGAAACAATGTGCTGTGAGACCAATACAAAGTCATTGGGACTGCAATAAACAGGTCATCTAATTGGATTCTAAAAAAAATAGTTTGGGATAAAAATGGAAAATAGTACAAAAAAAAATTGCACTCTGCTTCTGCTTATGTTTCAAACCATGATCACAATTACATTATCACAAAAATAAATGTTAAAGTATTTCAGTTGCAGCAGAAATACCTTGGAGTAAACCCAAGAGATCCAGCATAAACTGAGATTCTGGAGACAACGACACTATGAAAGTTTATTGGTTTGTAGAAATAAGGCATTTCCCTGCATGTTCCAGTCAAAGTCTGGGAATTTATGTCAATCAAACATTTTATTTTGGTCCCTAACTGACGGAATACTGTGGCACGCTTAGGTCAGAACAAAGAGGAGCTGAGCCATGAGTTAAAGTGTTTTAAGCTACTCTAAAGTGACTCTCAAAGCTGACACAAACACACACACACACACACACACACACACACACACACACACACACACACAAGTCTTAATCCACTTAAAGGGAGAATAGATGACCAAAGGTTTTAACCTTTGTAAATCCAGCCAGTGATTCAATTTTAAGGAACATCTAAAGGAGATTTTTTGTTCTAAACTGTCAGTTTAAATCAGCATAAAAAAATGTCACCAAACCTAAATTATTTTTATGCATGTCAGTTTGAACTCTAGGAAGCAAAACCTCCAAAAAAAAATTCCCCTACAGCTAGTGAGCCGGAGTGGGAAGGAACAAAGTGTAAATTGCAAAGACATGCAATGTGCATAAAAATAATCCTGCTATCAGAAAAGTTAAAACCAGGAAACATTTACTCAAATTATAGCAATTTAGGACAAAAAATATCTTACCAAAAAAGTTTGCTGACTTTTTTTAAAGTATGAAACGTTTTTGTTCTTCTACCTGTAAATTTCAGATTAGGATGCTTTTAATAGTTTTCTGATGAGAGACAGAAACAAAGCCTTTAGTGCACAACTTGTTTTGGAAAACACTGAGCAAAACCAAATCATAAGTTTAACTTTGCTTCTTCAAATCAAACTTTTATCACTGTAAGAAAAAACAACATGTCATGTAGGGGTTTTTTTTTTCCAAGCTATATCCTGCACTTTTGGAAATATCCTCCCCATTTAAATGTCCATATCTGGAATGATTCCCACTGATGAACTCATCTCAGATTAAATCCAGCTGAGCGCAACACTTTCCACTTAAAACACACACACACATTAAGATGCTAACTCCTTCTTATTAAAAAATTGCAAAAAACGAATACCGTCGGGTTTATTCTGAAACAAACGAACTGCGGTTAAAAAAATCAGAGCGCGTTTAATAAAACTTTGGGATAAAATAACAGAACTTTTTTGGCGCAGCTAGAAAGCAGGACGCGGAGTCCACTGAGCTGTTTTAAACTTAGCGCTGCAGACTCCCGAAGACTCATCAGTCATGTCTCTGTCCTCCCCGTCCATCCTGTCCCGCAAAAGCTGGGCGCTTACCTGCAGCTGTTCGGGGGTAGGGCGTGTGTGCAGGGGAACAGCTGTGGGCTCGGCCAGCCTGCGCTTAAATGGTACACTGTGTTCGCTTTGAAAAGATTTTTATAGGAAGCTGGGTATGCATGTTGTGTGTGGCAGAAGCGAGAGGGGAGGGGCACTGCGAGCGCTCAGACATGCCTCTGTTCATACGGAACCACGCAGATCCCCGCAGCACAGGAGAAATGGGCTCGTCCGCGTTTAATGCTGGCTCGCTACCTCCGCGTGCGGAGGAACATTTTGTCTTTGCGTGAAATATTGTGGAAGAAATACGCGCACATGTGACATGTCCTCTAGATAGCAGGCGCTCCGGGGTGTGTTTAGGTTTAAATATGAAACAAGTGAACAAGGAGAGAGATGTGCGGACTCTGTGTTTTCATGGAAGTAATGCAATTCTAACTTTATCTGGGTTTTAACTTCTACTAAGTGTCAGTCCTAACTTTGGAAACTAAAAAGCACCAAGTTTAACCCTTTTTTTTTTCTCAGAATCAATTTACAAGTGTGCAGTGCCTTGAACTTGAATTTCACATTTTATTTTACTTGCAACTTCATTTAGTCAGTAGATGCACCTTATTACAGCTTAAAGCTGCAAGACATTTTAATTACAGTATGTCTGACCATAGCTTGAGGTAATCTGCAAAATGGTCTTCCTATGAGACTGAAAAAAAATCTTGTCATCTTCTTTGTAAAATAGCTCAAACTCGGTCAGTTTAAAGTCCATTAACAGCATTTGACAAATTTAGCTGAACATTCTCAGTTTTAATGAACGCTGGACTTTGACTGACACATACAAATGTTTTCATCTGAACCAGTGCATTACAGCTCTGTTTAAGATCATCGTGCTGGAAGGTGAACTTTAAACAGATTTTCTTACAGGATTACAATATTCAGCTCACTAGATTTCAAGATGGTAAAGGTGTGTTCATGTTTATGTGAGGTGTTAGTTTTCTACCAGTCATTTTTGCATGCCAAAAAAATGTTATTTTTGTCTCATCTGACTAAACCTCCTTCTTCACAAGGTTGAAGTGCCCCCTACCGCACAACAAATTGAACTTTCTGTTACTTTCTCTTAACAAAGGTTTTCTTCTTTCCTTTCTTCAGTGAAGGTCAGATTTGTGAAGTATATGACTAGTTTCTTCCCCCTGGAGCTCTGTAGCAAATAGCTGACACAGATCTCTTCTGGGAGTTCAAATGCACAGAAAACAGTAACAGGATGCACTATATGGACATTCACATAAAAAACAAGAGTTCCCAAACATATATATCAGAATTCACACCATACATTTAATCAAAAGTGACAGCTTCGGTTTAAGTCTCCTAAAGATAAGTTCCAAGACTAACAGGTCCTATTTTTTATGTATTCTTTTCCACTAAATAATCTGACACTACGTCTCTACAGCCTTCAAACACGTCATTTAGCCCGCTTCAAAATCAGCAAATAACAGAAAATACTCAATGAGCCACGTTTGGAAACTATATTTGCTTTAACATATTTCAGCGAAGTGTTTGCAAACAACAAACGCGTCATATTTGACCGACTTTCAAGCTTGGCTGAAGCCAGCAGAGGAATCCCGCTGAAGAAACAAAGAACATCTGCTTTATGTGGTAGCACACTGCCCCCTGCTGGTGACAAGCGACGAGAACAGGACTCAGGATTAGCAGACCACAAATCCAAATGTGAGGAAACATCCGGGAAGCTATTTTGATTTCTAATGTATGTTATCTGCATGTAAACACACAATCTGTATTTGACAGTAACAACTGTAACTTCACTTTAGGGAATAAAACACCACATCCCAAATAGATTTTACCTCATCTATGAAAAGTGCTTGCCTTCATTTGAAACATCATTGCTATACATCAAAAATACATGTTAGCTCAAACCTAATTTCTACCATTTTTTTTAGGTTTTAGATCCATCTATCCTTGTCTCTGTCCTGTTATCCTTGTAGGGTTGTGCCTACCTCCAGTAGTCTCAGGGTAGAGACATGTTATACTCTGGACAGGCGATCACAGACCAGGATACACAAGACTAACATCCATGGTTATGAATTCATAGCTAATTACAATTTAAAAAACACCAAATAACATTACAGTTATGTTAGTTCATCACAGGACATAAAGAAACATGGACTTGGGAATCTTGCAGAAAGATGGACGTGGATCCCAACCCAGAACCTTCTCGAGGTAAGACAATAATACAAACAGCGCAGCCACATCACAAAGGTTTGATAGGGGAACTCGGGTAATCCACTTTAGTAGGAATGGATATATTTCTTCTGTTTCAGTTTCTGACTTTTACTATTTGGCTTTTTAAAACCAGGAATATGGGATTATTAGTTTTCAAAAGTGTCTGCAGTTAGGTTTCTAGTAGTTACAGTTTTCTTCCACATTTGGTCTAATTTCTTTAAGCTTTCTCCATCAGTTCAGAATTTATTTTTATTTCATCATTAAAGTAAACATCAGTAATAGAAAAAAAAAATTCTGAATCAATTATTATAAATGACGGAAACATTAAATGTTTGAAAACATTTTGTAAATTCCTGTCACATGCCTGGATGAAAATATCCAGTAACATATCTGTGGTTATAACCTCATAATAATGGCAGTATATATACTTTCTCACTGCAATATTGTGAAAACTGAATATACAGTTTTAGTTGCACATCATGAAATGTAGTTCAGTTGTTTTTGTCAAATCAATTCACCTAAAATGAATAAAGTCACATCTAAGAAAACCAAACAAACATTTTAAAGTTTTTTTATTCAAGAACATTTAGATCAACCACTGAAGTCAGAAAAAAAAAAACCTTCCACTTCCCCTTACAGAAACATAAGTTAACAACTGTTTTTTCCCAATCTGAAGACCAGATTTACATGGTACATGTTTTGGGGATCTACCAAACGTTTGACCTAATACACTAAATTTATGTGGCATTATAACTGACTAGATCTTACGTTGACATACATCGCTTTAAATAATTTGGTAAGCAACTGTTTATTAGTCAAACATTAAAATACAGAGAGATGAAAGGCAAAGTTCCTATTCTCCTGTAAGTTTTACTACATTTTAGCTGCCTTATGTTTAAAATTAGATTCAAAACCTGACTTGAAAATATCTATCCATCAGCAGTTTAAAAAAAACAAAACAAAAAAAACAAAACAAAGATTAGACAAACTAAAATGCCACGCCTACAAGATATGGACGGTAATCATTTTAAAGTTGATAAAAATAACAAAAAAAATGGATATGAATGTGAAAACAAAGTCTTGTTACATTGAGTGCAAGCCCAGAACAAACCTATAAATGACATATTTGTAATATAAAACTTGGTAAAAAATACTTATTTAAAACTGTACAATCACCAAGTACACAGAGTGAGCACATCTTCAACCATTATTTATTTGGTTTCGGTGGCTTCAGCCTTTGGCTCCTGAGGAAAAAAAAAAAAAAAAAAAAGACAACAAGAATAAACAACTTTGTCCCACAGAACAATTAAACTCCAACTTCTGGGATGACAATAGGAATCAGTGCATGAAACTGTTAATATCTGAAGAGCAAATTAATTCAAAATAAATCTTGTGGGTCATATTAATATCTTAACCAAAAAATAACTGCATTATATAAAGAATGCCAATCAATAATAAAATTTAGGGTAGGTATTTCTCAAAACAGAAACATACCTCAGCCTTGGTGTTCCCATTCTCAGCTGGCTTGGCCTTCTTTGCTTTTGGTGCCTTCTGCAAAACAAAGAAGCAAATAAATTTACATTTACAGCAACTGTATAAAAAAAACCCACTATAAATTAATTGAATCAAAGACATCTTATTACTTTCTTCAATAAAACTATCTGCTATGAGATTACTTACCTTTGGAGCAGCTTTTTTCTTAGTCTCCACGGGGGCTGCCTTCGGTTTCTGAATAAGAAAAAAATAATAATTATGACTGGAAAAAAAGGAAAACTAGTTTATATAGTCAGTCGCCCTTCAGAAGGCTCCCATTATTCCATAAAAAAGTTTGTTACTATTTTGACATTACATAGAGGTGATTTTGTGCAAAAGCTTTAAAAAGTAAGTGCAAGAAAAAAAAAGCGGTACAACTGCTATCCAAGATAAAATCTTACCAGTGCCAGTCGTGGGGAGGTTCTTCTTTGCTACAGACAAAAGATATATTTAAAGTTTAAATACATAAAGAAATTTTAATTCATTTAAATATGAAAACCAAAGAAAAGTCAAATAGTTTGTCAAAAAAGAAAACAATAAAACAAACTAAAATAAAGCATGAAGTAGAAAAAAGACAAACCTCAGGGGGAACGGTTTGCTGTAACAAAAAAAGAAACAAAAGCACAGTATTAACATTCAGACAGCAAAATCATTTAAACTCCATGAACTCCAGTTGTACATCAATTTTATTATCAGACAAAAAAAAAACAATCAGAGAAAACTTAAATCAAAGTGCACACAGTTAACTTGTATCGAGCTGCTGAACTTGAAAGTCACAAAGGACTTCCCGCGCATTTTTGAATTCAAACTTGGGCTGTCCTGTCACCATGACAGCGCTTTGGCGCCCTGACAGCTTCCTTTGTTTTGTATCAGTGCGCGCCTACGGACAGCTGCAGGGGGAAACTGATAAGATTACTACTTTACTAATCTTCAGCTACACAAGAAATGCAAGGAAAAACGAATCTGCAGACCAAACCACAAATTGTTTTTAACCGCGAATCTTAGTAGTTCTCATAAGTAGTTATTAACATACTATGACGATTAAATTAAATATTTTTAAGAAAACCATAAAATTTTCCATAGTTCAGATAAAAATAGCAAAACTACGTCTTTATTTGGATCAATATTTTGCTACACGTTCTTTAGAGAAGAATTTGCGTAAATTACTAATACGCATTGTCTAATATAAAGGGCGCAATTGATGATTTGCATACATTGCTGATCACATTCAACTAACAGATGAAAATTTACAACAGTGTTGAATTTCTATGAATAGGAGGGCAATTTAATCATTCAAAACAGATGAAAATTTATCATTTTCATTTACCCTCCCCCACTCCTTCCTCAAATTTGCAGGTTGCTAAAAGCATCTTAAAACTCAACCAACCACCCAAAATGTAAATTTGCAAAAATATATATTGACTGCTTGGATTCCTATTGTGATTACGAAATAATAGCGTAACTCGACGCATGAAAAGTTGGTCTTTGGGTGCAACCTGTCAATTTTTTTTGCCCAGCCTACTGCCACAGAGAGGGAAAAAGGCAGACGATGACAGGATTTAATCAGCACAGCGCAATGTCAGAAGAGAATGTAGTCTGAGCCTGACTACAAGTAAAATCAATTATATCTACGCCGTCTGAGGTTTTAAAACCAGTTGGTGAATATTTTAGGCATTTATCGACGACCAACACTTTAATTTTCGACGACTAAGACGATACTTGAACAGGTCTCTGCTGCCCGTCCGCCATTGCTATAACGTTTGTTAGAGATGATGACGTTCCTCTGATGCAGAAAAAAATAAATGCAGCCCAACGTTAACCTCAAGACACCGTCACGAATCCTACAAGAAGACGCAAAAAAACTAAATACAATAAAAATAAAAATCCTACCTTTGCTTTTCCCATGGTATTGGCTGGAAGTCAAAAGAAAGCTGAAAAAATACAGCCGCAAAAATAAGCTTTTTTTCGAAGAGATGTCACACGTCGACCGTGCAGTCTCAGTGTAAAATGGCGAATGTATAATAGAAACGAATGTTTTTGTAGTTTATACAGTGAAATATAAGAACGAAACCGGTTTGAACCAGTTTTCTATTTCGACGTTTGTCATTGGACAGAAACGTGACACGTGGTTCCAGGGACCTCCCACTTGTTAAAGAGGCAGGAAGCGAACTGGTGAAAGTCTGACCTTCGCCTCAGGGGGGCGCTGTGCCGGTGGTTTCGACTGAATTAGGGTCTTCTCAGAAAAAAATAAACGTAAAATGAAAATGGCGCTTACTACATGTTGCTGATGAATTACGGGTTTAAAAATACACTTATATTCTGCCTTTTATATTAAAACTTCATTGTATGTTATTGAGAACTTTTGACATAGACCAATACAAAAAAAAAAATGGTTTTCAAAACTTTAAAAAAACTGAAAAGTGAGGCATGTAGCCATCTCTGTGAATACAGCTGTTCTTCGTTTGAGCTATGTCTCCTCTGGGCCCAGACACTGACATTTGTAAACATTTTTCTCTGTAAAATCTGTCAAACTTTCATTGCAGCTCCTTCTGCTTCTTGTTGCCCTTTTTGTTTGACAAACATCAGTTCCACTCTAGTCTTTCTAGTTGTCTTTTATATTACTAATTCTTAAGCATCTATCATCTTTTAAGCAATTCTGGCAATCCTTCCCATCCCTGCTGAAGAAATTTATTCATACAGCATGTTGCTGCCACCAGTTTTCCTGTGGATGTGGTATGTTCAAAGTGATGCACAGCATTTTTTATAGCCAGATAAAACAGTCTCATCTGACCAGATCAATTTCTTCCACATTTCTTAGTCGTGAACTGCAGGTTGGTGGAGGGCTCTACTCTGGAGGAGCTGCAGAGATCCACATTTGCAGTTGAATTTCCCTCTGTTAGATGTTGAAAGGCTGGATTATCATTTTATAATATAATCCTGCTCTACTCCTCTCCACAAGTTTAGACATGACTTGCATTTTCTTTTCTATCCACAAATATGCATTACTTTCTGTTGACAAATACACTGAAATGGTTGTAACTTGACAAAATGGGAAACAGTCCAAAAGGAATGAATACTTTTGCAAGGCATTGCAAGAGAGCGTACTTCAACCTTGCTTCATTTATTCTTCTGAAATCTATAAAACAAATTGTAATAATGTAATTATATGAAGCTGACAAAGAATGGAAAATGGCTTAAATCCTAAAATAAAATAATCAGTTTCTCATATATAGTTCTCGATTTATTGTTTGAGAATGCTGGTCAAAATATAGTTGTCTTTAAAAAACACACTCGACAAACAACACTTTCAGCAACAAAAATACCAAACTGCATTAGGTGCTGGAGAGAACTGTGGCTTCCACTCACCTTTGACTTTTCAATCAACGACATGCATTTCACAGACAGTTTGCACAACTATTTTACTACATCTTGACCAGACATTTCCGCATGTTAGATTTTTGCAAATCTACAATCATAAATATATAATGATTAGTCTACAGCCCCATAGGGGTAAACATTGTCCTCTTGTTTTATACAACTCAGCAACAACATAAAACCACCTCCAATCGCTGTTTGCGCTTCCTTGGTCCTCGGAAGTGATTTGGGGAAAACGACTGGAAGTGTTTTATTCCTACTACACCTGTAGATTAGTTCCTTAAAACTTCCCTAGGTCAGGACGGTTTCACTGCATAAGTTAGTAAAGAAAGTGTCTCTCTTGTGCTTCAGTGCTTGCAGGAAGTCCTGAACTCGTTCTTCCCGGGCGACAGTGTAGTGCTGCAGTGCCTCTTGTCTTCTTTGGGCATCAGCTGGCTTTCCGTTCCCCTGATGCTGCAGGTGCTCTGCTATGCAGGCACAATCTGCCTCCAGCTGCTGGAGGGCCTGTTCCTCTCGATGGAGCTCTCTGGCTTTCTGCAACATATCAAAAACAAAATCCTGGATTTAGTAAAGACGTAGGATTTGCCTCAGTGACCAGTTCAAAATAATCATTTCAAACTGTCACGAGCCAAATGTCGTCATCTTTCACCTGCCTCTAGTATTATTGCAGTGTAGACAGTCTCCATGTACAAAATTAAATAGCTTGAAAATAAAACATCAAATGGGAGGGGTGATCATTTCCACTGCAAATAAGCAAGTTACATACTTTTTTCTAAAAAACATTCAGGAATTAGAAAGGTCTCAATATGCATTTCAAGATAGTCTGATAACAGATTATCCTCCTACTTAGCACCACAAAGTTGTTTAAGTCAGTTTCATCACCTTTTTACAATGTAAAATATGCAAATAGAACATTTCAACATCACTTTTTATTATAAATTTAAGGTGCCTGTCATTTTGGTTATAATTAAGATGCCACAATATGTTAGAAAATCGCAATCGTGTTTGCAAAGCCCCTTTTCAATGAGTCTAAGAATATACTGCATGATGGTATAAACATCTCTTGAAAATGAGACCTCAAGCCTTGAGTCTGTATAAATAAAGATTACAAAAGAATAATTAAAAGCGCAGGGTCAGGTGTTATATATATTAAAACAAGGTATTCAACACACGAGTTAAATTACCAGTCAGATGGTTATTCCACCACAGCAGATTTATGGATGGAGAACTTACTAGGAACCTCTAGCATTCTGTGTGATGTTGCTCTCATATAAATGCATATGAGCACATAAACTCATGAGTATTAGACAGCTGTTTTCATTTTAAACAAACTCTCTAACCACATTGCTGCATTCAGCCACAAGCTGACAGCAAAGATCATTCCATCCATCCAACAAAGTGGGGAGTCAGATGCAAATCCTGAATCCTGATGCTCTGGTGAATATTTGAGTGAAAACCCAAAGCAGTAATGAAAGTGGTGAAAAGAACCATAAATGACCAACACCTAGAAATACGGCAAGTGGTTACCAAGGGGACTGAACACAAGCTGGAAGACTGTCATTGATGAGAGAGGAGTCGGTCTGACTTATTGAACTCTCCATCTGCTTAGGCACCAAGTGACGTGACAGGTATTGTTCCACCTCCACTATCTGACACTTGGCAATAGTACTTCATCAACATCACCCGGGGCAGACGGGTGTTAATATGCTTTAACAGAAATTCTGTAACAATACCAAAATGTCCCTGTTCTTTCTCTTCCTGCAAACTCGTCTCAGAGCCACATTTCTCATCAAGTCAAAAACAAATTGTGTGCAACATGAGGAATTACCTGGATGGATTTATGATTTAATTGGTACTGGACTATAGCTTCACACAGGTTCCAGAAGGAGTATTCTGGCCACAGAACCGACTGAAACACAAGGCAGGAATGGGATGTCTGGAGAGAAGGGAAACATAAAAACGAAGGTAATTCATTTAAATTGTTCATCAACTGATGCTTTCTCAGTTTCAAAAGTTATATTGTTTGGCGTTTGGTATGAAACCTAAGCTTGCTTGCAGCATTAAACTGAAATGAATGCTTTCAATACAGCACTGAAAGCATTCACTGTTGCTATCTAAAGATGTTGAGTAACATTCCTTAAACTGCTTTCCTGGGTGATTTTCCAGGTTATATTTAAAGAGTAGTTAAAAAAAATCAGTTTCAGTTGAATGTGTTTCAAATCTTTCTAGCGTTAAATAAGGCAACAAATTTACATCTTCAGAAATAATAAAGCCTAAACCTCTTACCTGAACATAGTAAATATTTTTAAAACATACTGCACCATTGCTGTATGGGTTTTGATTTCACTAAGAGCTTTTGAAGATCATCTGAACTGCTCTATGTTTAGGGTGTAATGATTACAAAACAACTTAAATGACTGAAGAGATTTTAATTTATTGTGGATTTTCTAAAATCAATGCAGAATTATACTTAGGAGCTCAAAATAACATTCCTGCTCTTTATCACCATGTTAATACAAACCCTCTAATATTTGTCACCTGAATAACACATTCTGAAGCCACCAACCAACAAAGCCCCATTTAAAATGTGTTTAGACCAGATCATTTGTAGTTGCTTATTGAACTACCCAATTGTGTCCAAGTTTTAGACATTGATTTAACTGTTATTATCAATTAAACTGTTATTCTCAATTAAAAGAAATTGACAAGAATCATTAGTAACAATTCAGGAACCACCAAGGTTCAATATCATAAACTAGAAAAAGCTTCAACACAAGTGTATCTGCACACCACGAGGCGATTTTATCATCTCAATGGAAACAAATCGACTAAGCAGTTAGAGCCTTCTCCAAAAACAAAATCTTTATGTAGGACTGGAATTTTGCAGCTGGCTAAATGAACAAGGCAAATGTCTTCAAAACAAAGGTTTAATTGTAAGATGAGACAGAGATTAATCTGTTTGCCCGAAATGACAAGAAATCTATTTGGAGGAGTTGAAATAAGACTTTAAGACCTGAGAACATTCTACCAACTGTGAAGAAGGGAGGTGTTAGCATCATGCTACAGGGCTGTTTTGAATAAAAAGAACCTGGACTACCAATAAATTGTTCAAGTTTGTCTCATAAAAATGTTTCCAAAATGTGTTTAAGAATGGATTTTAAAAAAAAAAAGAAGCTACAATTAAGTTTATGGAATATTCTTCTCAAAACAAATGAAAGTTTCTGGACGATGTCTAAAAGCTGGTGTTGTTCCTGGAACCCAAACAAGAGTTTTTCCTGATGGCTACTAGAAGCATTAGGTTGAGGTACAACTTACAGAAGGACTTTTAAGTAAATTTTAGTGGATGTTATGCAATATGCATATAATAGACATTTCTAATTTTGATCATGGAGGTTAAAGAAAGTTCGCAATATATTCAAATTTGTTTAATTCTAGTTTTTTTTTAATTCCATGTAGTTGTATAATCACCCTAAAATGGTTCAGATATGCGTTTAAATCCAAAATAAAATAACTATGCCCATGATGACTTCTCACCGGCACCAAATGTTATACAAATGTTTTAATTTTAGCTCTTTAAAAAATAGTAGGTCTGATTCAGAACGCAACAGCCGCTTCATGTTGTATTTTGTTTGCCTGTGAAGACAGGTTTTCAGCTACAGAACCTGAAATACATGCCTAACTGCTGGTTACAACTTTCTCACTCAGCAGCACCAATAAACAGTACAGTTTTTTGTTAAGTTTGCTAAGTTTTGTTAAGTCTGTTCTTATTTTTTGTTCTTTTCTTTAATTATATAAAGCACTTTGAAATGCCTTGCTGCTGAAATTTGCTATGCAAATAAAATTTGATTGATTGATTAAATTACGTCATGTCATTTCAGGTGTCTTGCATAATTTCTAAAAACCCATAGAATACTGATCACATTTGTCCCATACCTGCCACAGGAGGAAGTCGCTGAGGCGCACCTCTCCTGAGGTGCGGATGAGCAAATCGGGATTGGGAGAGTTACTGCTGTACAGGCACTCGCTTAGCAACGCCTCCGAAACATCGCTGAGTATGACAGAAACAAAAGCAGCTTGTTAAAGCCACAGCTTCGTGGATTATCTTTCCAAATGCTATTAAACATGTAGTATTGACAAGATTAACCCACAAGTGTCTGGTGCATTGCTCACCTTGCTTTGATCAGGCCCTGCTCCACTCCCCAAGCCATTTCCCTGACCGCATTGGTGATTTCATATCTTGACGTATATGCAAAGCACACGTTGAGAAAACATCTGGAAAACAAAAGTGTCATTTGTCAAAGTCATTTATAGCATTTTAACAAAGTGTTATTTAATCATAAGTAAAGTAGAAATAGTTGAGGCATACTTATTGTGGTTCTTTGTCATTACCACAGCTTTGGCAATAACTTCTTGAAGGTCTAACGGCAGCATATTCAAGTCACCCAGCACCCGGATACAAACACCGTGTTTTTCCAGATTTTCCCTGGAAGACAAAAAGAGGCATTGAGAGGAGAGAAAGATACAAAAAAAAAAGGAAGCAAGAAGATTAAAACAAAGAGCAGAAATGGCTGGCTGGATTTCACAGTCACATGTCGCGTGTGAAAAGCTGGTTAATTTTATGTAGGTATTTTTTAAAATGCTGATAAAATTATTATAAAAATGAACAATGTCAGAGAAAGGGTACATCAGCATAATGTAAAACAAATACATCAGATGTCTTAAAACTTTTCAACCTACAAGCCCCTCTAAACACACGCCAGTGGGTCTAGGAAATATTAATCAATTTACAATGCAAATAGTAGTTTGCACCAAAACTATTAGCAACATATTTTCAGTTCAAACCATTAAATAATTATAATTAAAAAAGAAAGAATAGAAATTTTCCACACACCATAATGGGTGTATTTCCAATTTTATTGTCATAAGACAGCAGTCAAAATATCAAATATTGTTTTTAATTTCTCCAATTGCTAATTGAACTAATTTCTAAAATGATACTCGTGTTCTGCTGAACAAATTCAAAGATCTTTAAGAAAAACATCTAAGCTGATAAAAAAAAATGAACAAATGAATACATTTAACAAGAATCATAGAAGTGAATAAAAAGGTCTGCTTTTTGAAAGAGTGAGAAATATGAAAAATGAACCATCTATAGTGACTAAAGGCTAGAAAAATGGTCAAACCCTCATTCTGGCATTTGGCAACAACGTGAGAGTCAATATCTGTGAATGGCAACAACAGCCCCCATGTTCAGTCAAGCTATATTTGTCTTGGTCATCCTGACATTAGTCCTCAGCTTGTGAAACACCCACAGCAGGAGTGAGTTCTGGCTTCAGAGAAACACGTTTTTATCCAAATCCATTTCAGCGCTTAGAATTTCATTTAATTTAACCCAGTTTATTTTGGCTGAGAGCATTACAATACACACACAGCAGAAAAATCTTTGGTTGAAAAGACACACTACTGATCTAAGTGTATTTTGAGGAAGCTGTGAATCATATGATGTCCTAATGTCACTCTGTCACTAACAGCACGGTGGAAATGTTTCGTTTTCATCTCACTGTTCTTCCAACAGCCTCTCGAACTTCTGTCTGGCCAGATCCAGCAGCCCATCCACCTCCTCTTTAGAGCGTTTGAAGTTCTCGATGCTGAAGGCGTACACCGTCACTTCTGGGATGTTGAGGTGTTTGCACCAACGTAAGGTCTGGTTCAGAAAATAACTGGCAATGAGTAAAACTTGCAAGAACAATTTAAATATGTGCTGACGCAATGTGCGTTCTGAAATAAACTACAAAAACCCACCTCTGCCAGCTTGTTGAATCCCTGCATATGGCCATCATGGCGTTCCAGCTTTTTCTTAAGTGCAAAACGTCGATTACCGTCCATAATGAAGGCCACGTGTTTGGGCATTGGTCCTGCCTGGGGAACACAACGAGGAACAGTGGAATCATTTTAACGTTGCTATTTTATTCACATTGCCGTAGAAAATAAGCCAATTTCCCCAGGAACATTTCATGTGGACCAAGTGTCTATTCATGGCCTAATATGATTTTTTTTTTTTTGAGTTAATTGCCTGACACTTGCAAAAATCAGTATCTAATTTGGCAAAAATATGAACTGACTGAACTGGAAGTTATTTTTCTTTGTTGACCCAAAAACATGAAACAAAACTAAACCAATGTCACAAAGTTCAATAAGAGTTCCTTCTTAGATATCTTAGAATCTTAAAAAAGAAAAGGAAAAAAACGGTCCCAGAGATATTTAGACATTTGGATGAACCAATCCTTTCATTTCAGTAATGCTCTGAGGTTGAGGGTCTGTTCTAACTATGACAGAAATATCTGTTGTTGTTTTTTTAAACAGATATTGCACAAAGTTCAAAAGGTCCTTAGGGATAGGACTTGCAGAATATGTTACTGGAGCAAAGGCAAACTATACGAGCCTGCATAGTATTGCAATATGTGAAATGGCTAATTGGTTAAAAAAAAAAGGAAATTAAGCAAACACAAACGGTTTTCATAAAGAAAAAGCAAAACTAAAAATGAATAAATTTTAAAAAAGACATCTTCAATTCACCTTATTATATTCTATTATTGAAATATATATTTAAGTTAATAGCATTGCACCACCCATGGTGGCAGCATGTTGGGGTAACTCTGCTATGTTAGTTTTGATTTGTTCTTTTTGTCGTTGCATGTTTGAACAATTATTCCCTTTGATTTTGGATACTGTGCAGCATGAAATGTTCTTTTAATACTCTTTTCTTTTTATCTCTAGACAGTTGTTATAATGGCAACAGGATATTCATTTTACAACTGATGCTGCTGATTGGTACAACACTTGGACTATGACCCCAAATTCCTAAAGATTCCTATAATAGAGGCTTCATGGATGTAGGGCAGAACCAAAAAGCAGAGAGAAAAGGAGGAAAACAGGGAAAAGAAACTATTTTAACCATACTCTTAGTAGTGACCAAAGTATTTAGAATTGTTGAATGAAATAGTTTTAAATCTTTCCTACATTATTTATGATGTGCCCTGGACATTACCAGGCTATTACTACAAGTGTTTTCATACTTCAGTCAGGGTTACACATATTTGCTGTTGCCATTTTATGGATCAGAGAGAGAATACCATAGCAACTAATTGGTTTAAATTACTGACTTTTCCTTGGACTGACAAAAGCACATTTTGTGTAAAAACAAACGTGTCATTGTAAAGATACCAAAAGATGAAATTACATCTCTTCCCTAAAGCTGTACTAGCAGTAGTCATGGTCTGCACATGTTTTATAACTTAAAATCATTCAAAGTGTCTCATGTTCAAAAGAGAATTGCAAAATTAAAAATGTATGGAGTTTTTTTCCCCCTATAAACTTTATTCAATGTTAATTCTGGAGTAAATACTGGACAGTTAGATCAATTATTTCTATTCTAGAATACCAAACTTGTATGTGAATCATGACATTTCTAGCTTCAACAAAGTAAAACAACATAACGCGAGATAGTATTTATAAATGTTTTCCAAAATTCATTAGGGATTATATACATCTTCAGGGATCCCTAAAGGACTGTGTAATCTTTTAGAATAAAGTAAATAGGTTATGCTTACTTTATTCAAAAAAATTAAAAACGAGAAAAATGTGTGAGAGTTACAATCATAGACTGAGCAGATGCACACACACTTACCATGAGGATATTTGCAGAAATCTTTTCAAGGAGATTTAATTCACCTTCTCGTATCCACGACATTTTTAGGTTTCAAACGATCTGAAAATTTAAATATAAAAACATTTTCAACAATTAATGAATCAACAAAATATAATCCGCTCAATCTGCTAAAAATACGTCACTAAGGAACCTTATATAGGAACCAAATTTACTGTGATATTATATTTCATATGCAGACACTGATTTGATTTCAGACCGTCAACTGCCAGGCAAGCTCCGGGGAGATGCAATGATTTGAGCTGCACAGGGGCTAAAAAAAGCACAAATACAGACTATATCCTTCAGAAAGCACTCACCGTTAGTGGAGACACCTTCTTTCATTCAAACATCCGAAGCACAAGTTGTTTTTTTGCCAAAGCTGCGGCCGTTTCCTCACATTTCTCAGCTCAGCCTCCAACTCACAAGCTCTTACGATGACGACCACTTCCGCACTGAAGTTCAATGACGACTTCCTGTCACGCGGTAGGAGATTTTCAGAATATGGGCATGGACCCAGTAAGCACGTGACTTTTGTGGGGGTGAAAAAAAGATGAGCGAAAAGACAGACTAGTCGGAATAAAACATAATGAGCAAAAAAACGACTCGGGTGAAAATTGAACTTGAAAATTTTGACTACCATAAGATGAAAAAGGTTTTCCTCCAACGTAGCACTTCTTTTTAGGCACGATTTTTTTTATTTAACATTTAACAATATTAAATTAAATAAAAGAGCAGGAATGTGAAATTTCACATTAACCACCCTCATTTGACAATATCGCGGTGGTTATTTTTGACTGGAACTTCCGGGTGTAGTCAGTATTACACTTAAAGGGAGATAAATAAACAAAGTTAAGGCGGAAATTTTGTCTGACAAAAGATGCAATAAACACATTTGTTGAGTGATTAGAGTTACAAAAATAAATTATCCAAAGATTAAAAAGCAATAACTCGTTAATAAGCATTTTTTTTGTAATGTCTGCATTAAATTGTCTAAAATATATCACCATGTTAATGTTTGCTATACAGTGATTATGCGTAATTAAAAAGTTGAGAGTTGTTTTCGTTAAAGCATTGACAATAGAGAAAATATTAAATAAAAAAATGACTTTCCCCTAATGAACTCTCACTTTTAGTTACCAGGCAGAGATTTGTGAATTTCACTTAAACAACACTTTATTAATTCTTGCAAGCAGACATATGAGATCAGCTCAGTGTCTGTTCAATCTACCTCTTGTTACTAGACCTTCTACCTACTTTTCTGAGTCTTATCACTAAGGTTTCTCAGAGGGAGTCTGAGAACTAACATTTCTGATACAGTTAATCAGTGTTGTAACTTTTAATTGGGCTGACCTAACCTTGAACGTAGAATAGTGCTCCATCCTTCCAAAAGATGAAAATACTATGGGTACTGGATGCAGTTCTATTGCACAGTGCTTTGTGGAATAAAGAATCATCAATGATCTTGGTGATGATACATAAAATTTGTTATAAAAATCTGCCAGAACAATTAACAAAATCAAGTCAGCACAATGAAGCTGATTCTTTGCACTATAAAATAGTTGCTTTCTTTTGTCATGGAATTTGTTAGGTGGCAAATCCTCAGCTTCTTCAACTAATTTAGTTATGTCAACATCCTTGGCTGTCTTCCTCCCCAGCTCCATCATCATTCATCTAGTATTTCCCAATCCTTTTTTAAAGAGAAACGTCTATGCACTGGCATCCTCATTTGACCTAAACAAACTCCACTTTGCTATCATTTACTGCACTGCAGCCTTAAAAAAATAACACTGTTAATTAAAACATAGATCAATTAATCAGCATAAACTATTATTTTGGTTGCAAAGATTGTAAGTAGCAATTAAGTACTGTAGAAATATTGGTAAAATGAGAGCAATTGATGATAATACTAGACAGATAATTCACTGTAATTTTCTTCTAAGATAAAACCAAAACGTTAAAACTTAAATTATTCTACTTTTTGTTATTATTTGATGTTATTACTTTCTACACGTGAGGATCTCATATTGTAGATATGTATTTTCTGTCAGACTGACTGACTGCCCGCCAGCTGTTTTTGGTAAGCTTAGACTTGTTGGCCAGTAGGGGGCAGTTTACGCTGAACTCTATTAAGTTACTTGCAAACAAACGTGTTGTCAACACCCAGATAGATGGTTGAATCCTGAATAATTTTTCAAAGCTAAATATATTTAAATTTTACAATACACATTTTAAAATTTAGAAATCTTATATAAAGTTCTTGTATAAAGTAACAACATTATTTACAATTTAAAGTTGGGTTAATTTAATTTACATTATTGGTTTTATTGGTTTCATCTGACAGACTTCAAAGTAATCTGAAAACTTAAATGTGACTAACAGAAATGTTTTATCTAGTGTGACTGTTGCCATTTGGGCACAAATGCAAGCCTGTTTTTTATGCACATTTATACTGACTGTTTATGTTCACAGTGACTCAAAATTATCATGGCATGAAATTTTCACAACTCTTTCTCAGAATCATAACTAAGATATTCAAAAATGGATTGAGGTCTAAATCAAATAAGCAACTTTAAATTCTTTTAATGTGTGTTGTGAAGTTAATTTGTAGTTCAAGACTACTTGCAGTATATTTTGCTTGAATGACAACAGATTTTATTTATTTTTTTGACATTTAAGGGTTTACTAAATATGTTAATTGTTTTGTTCACTAAAAAAGTCAAGCTAGATACAGAGTACAGGTCTTGAGCAGAGGTGTATAGAAACCATTTACATTTACTTCAGGAACTTAAAAAAACATTAAGAAGTTTTATAATACTATATTTTTATTTGAGAAATATGATTATGATGTATTACTACTCCCACTTGAGTGACATTTCCAGATATTCAACCCACTGCAAGCGTCTTCACTGAATAAAGAACAAACACATTTTGACCAAAAATGCACCTGATGCAGATACACACCCGCAGTTTTGAAAAAAAAATGTGACCTGTACAAAACCTCTGTTGTTCTAATGGTTTTTTCTCTCTCTGCTGAGTCTTTTGTATCATTATCTATATATTTAGTATTAGTTTCACAAGTTTTATGAGGAAAAAAATATATATTTGGAAAATTGTTTATTTTTTTAAAGTTTTGTAATATATTCTTTACTTGTATTAATTTAAAATGTCTATATTTTACAATTATTGCAAAAAATTTACCCACAATAAAACCCAACAACATTTTCAATAACATTTTCTTTCTGATTTGAGGAGAATCTTCTTTTGTCTTCTTGCTGTATGGCTGCCAGACACAGGTGTCTTGAACTGTTCATTGAGAGACAGGCACTGTACTCAGGTGATTTCCATTACACCAGTGTTTCTCAATTCTGGTCCTCAGGCCCCCGTGCCCTGCATGTTTTAGGTGTTTCCCTTCTTTCACACATCTGGATTGAATATGTGGGTGACTAACAGGCTTCTGCAGTACTTGATGGTCATGCAATTGTTTGAATCAGCTGTTCTGGTATAGAGGCACATCTAAAACATGCAGAGCAGGGGGGCCTGAGGACTGGAAATGAGAAGCACTGCATTACACTCACTGTGTGACTTGGCTGGAGCTCTGCTGAATTATGTCAGTTACTTTAAAGGGAGTGAATAATTATGGAATCATTTGAGTTATGTTATTTTTTTCTTATTTAATTGCCCTTATGTATAAATCAAATAAGTAAATTAATTTACTTAAACATTGAAGGGTTTTATGGTATCTTTTTTTCTGTCAAGAAAAGCTGATTTGTAAAAGCAATAAAGTGGGTAAAGCACCCAAGGGGGTGAATAATTTCAAAATATGCATATATGTGCATGAAAGGCAACATATTATTTACAAGAAGTGATAAAACTTCTTGTAAAGAAGTTCTGTTATATGCTATTATATGCTGTTATATATTGCATATATAACAGCAATATATGCAGCATATAGCAGCATAAAATAACTGTCATATGCTGTTATATAATACCATATAACAGCAGGAATGTATGATTGTTACCCAAGCTGCACTTATTTTCAAGGAACTTTTATTTACTTTAGATAAAGTTGTAAAAGAAAAGTGATACAAGCAAAATGAACATAAAACATGAAATAGTGTATTCATACAAAGGTGGTCTGGACAGATTTCTCGTTTAGCATATATGAATATTACTTTGTATGCGTAATTTATATTATTATCCATCATAATGGTGGTAATTGGAATGGTGATGTTATTAAAGATGGTAGTTGGCATGAAAGTTTGAGAAATGCTGGTCTCAGTCTGACAGTGATTAGCATACCTGCAGTGCAGTTCCTCCTTCAGCCTCTGGGGTGTGACAGCAGGTTTATCATCAATTCGCTTGCACTTTTTTTAATGGCACTGAAGAAGTTTTGGATCTTTGGGGGCTGAGGTGCTGGCCTTTTTGTTCCGCTGGAGAGTCCTGCTCTAACAGCGAGAGGACGATAAATCACTGTGGTGTGGGTTCTTCGGCCGAATCACAGCACGGAGGGACTGACGAGGAACTGTGGAAGAAAAGCCGTTAGGACCAAGAAGTTATCTTCCTCCTGCTCCACCGTTAGCAGCAGGTCCGAGGTTAACGGCCAAAGCAGCATCTGCCAGCGGCTATCACCGTTAGCCTTAAGTCCCGTACGAATCTGGAGGGGGGTTCCTCGTAAGGGGTAGGGGGCGGGGGTACACCGAGCAAGCAGAAGACGACACGCCGAGAGGAGGGGGCTGGAAGACTGAGACGCCTCCAGCCTGAAGGGGCCGGCGGTTTGGCCACAGCAGCCCCGGACTAGCTAGCTTGTACCTTCGCGGCTAAGTGAATGGGATGGAGCCGGGACCGTCTGGCGCTGGTAGGTGGAATTTTTACATTAACATTAAATACACTTTGACTGTAAGAGTAATAGCTGCAGATACACATTTCAGTTGGAAAAGCTGGGCGCCGCAGCCGACCCAGCTTTAAGTGGGGGGGGGGGGATGCACAAGGAGGCTTGGTGTGACAACCCGTCCATCGTTGCACCGTAGCATAGAGAGGAGACAAGGAGACGCTGAGATTTAGATATTGCCGCCTGGCAAGACAACGTTTTCTGTTAATTTAGATTTTAATACAAGTGTTATCGAGTGCTGACAAAACACTGAGCCATGCGCGGGGGCATGGAGGTCGTGGGAAATCTGTGGTGAGGAGGAATGAGGTGAAGCCCGCCTTCAGCAGCAGCTGGCTGCTTCTTGCAGGCTTATCCACAACACAGCAGCCTACCCTTCTCACTACTTCTTCCTCACGTCATAAGTGGCTTTCTTAAACGGTGTTTAAACACCAGCAACTCGTATGCAACATTATAGAGCAACTCAGGCCCACCGTCTGCAGCAAAGGGTGAATTATTCATGAACGTAGATCCCAAAATAATACACAATTGTGATTTGTATATGCTGGCGTTGACATAGCATATTTCAGATTTGCAATCAGTGTTCACGAATGATAGGAACTGTCTTTATTTGGAGACATTTAAATATTGATTGTTTCTGTTTCCTATTAAACAGAAATAGGAAGAAGCTGACATTCCGAATGCTTGTTTTATTATTGAAAATAGTTCACTCTGCACCTATCAATCCAATTTTAAATCTGCTGACTCCTTAGTCTGAGTTCGTAACTTATTTTATGACTTGGGTTTTACTGCTTATTCGGAATTGTCTTTAAATAACTTTAAACTGGGTTTATTTCTGCTTCCAGATCAAAGAAATAAAGAACACACAGTTGGTCCTTATAGCTAATTTAGCTTGTTTTAAGTTTGAGCTAATTTGTAGAATGGGGGGAGGGTCCCTAAGGCTCCCCATTTCATATTCTGCTTTTGTGTTTGAAGTGTGACAATTCAATTTGTCAGTCTTCCCAGATTGGTCAGACAAGTTTTTATCTGGCTCAAGAATGAACTGGTTTGCTCAAACTTGTCTTATACTGTTGATTCCTATTTGGACTGTGTTTTGTTCCCTAAGTTAATATTAGATGTAAAAGGTGAAAAAATTATGCTGCTGAAAATACCCTATTAGTCCCGTCTATCCCAACCTCTGTCAAATTTATATATATTGCATAATGTCTGTTGATGAGTTTATGGAGTGGTGATTGTGGGAGTTTTTAGTTTTGAAACATTTAATGAATCAAGAGAAAAATCAAGATTTTTTTTTTTTTTTTTTAAATTTAGTGTTTTATCTGCTTATCGCTACTCAAGAAAAAAATTGGTTCAAATCCCTTGCCGATTGAGGTACATTTTGAAAAGTACTACCCAGATTCTCTACATTTTCATAAGATTTATTTAAATTTTAACTACATGCAAATATGTAAAACAGTATTTAATTTAATACTTTTAAAAAAAAATTATGTAAAGTTGTTCATAAATTCATTCAGTCTGAACAAAAACATCAGCAAGCTACTTCACCAAATGAGCAGCAAAGAACTAGAGGAAAGTTCAGAAATCCTCAGATACATGGCAGGATCTGGCTTGAAATTAGCGGTCCTAATGTGTCTCCGTCTTGCTGCTCATTACGTCATTGTAAAGACAATAAGCGGCGAGCGTCTTCGTGTTGTGGGGCTCCGGTTTAAGTCTCGCCGCCCGGGAGAGTCTGCTATTGTGTTGGGATATGTGAGAGCACTGGCTCCACTTCTCACCATCTGCCTTCACTGGCACGAGGGAGAAGTGTGCGTCTTTGTGCGCTTAGTGGGCACCAATCACAACGTGCTCGCACATTTACACACATGTATCCTCTCCAGCTCCGAGTTTGCGCGCTTCACCACATGTCTTGGATCTGTGTTTACTGCGTTTGTTCGACGTGTGATGCTACACACGTGCACTCTCTGTAGGCAGAGCATCCTTCTTCACATTAGGACTACTACTCTTCCTGACTCACGACTTTGTGAACGAAACATTAAGTGGTATTTTTAAACCAAGCGTTTCTATAGCAGCTATTTTAAGTCGGGCTTTTCTAGTTTGGAATAGGCTAATGCAGAGGGACCAAAAAGGCCAAGGTCTTTTCTGCGTGATCACAGTGGCACCCTGCCTCCTCCCACATTTTTTCCAGCAGCCTTGCACATGAACACACACAGGTCCCCTGATATCCATGACAATACTGTGTTGCTGTGGTGTCTCCATGGTGAGGCTGGGAATGTAGGAGAGGGGAGGCGGGTGGGGGGGGGAGGTTCCTCCTGTGTGTGTGTGTGAGTGTGTTCATCGTAGCAAGCGCTCTCCCTCCGTCCTGTATCTCTGTGTGTGAGATGGAGGAGCAGGGCAGCTGGGGTCTTTGTTGTGATGGAGGAGGGCTGCTCTCTGGGGACCCAGAGGTTACGGCAGTGGGCCCCTCTCAGGCAGGAGTCAGAGCTAACTTCACACCAAGGACCCAGTCTGGGATGCCCCCCTATAGCCCCCACAGGCCCCCCTCCAAACCAAACCTTAACTCAAACCTACTTTCTCTCTTTAGGAGGTAAAACAAAGTGATGTGTTGAAAATTATAGAGTTTGACTTTATTATTCCCTGTTGTCTGAAAATTATATGGGTTTTCAGGCTGTGTTTTTTGTTCTCTGTTCTCTATTTGTAAATGTATGTACTATTTTATTTTTGGGTGATATCCTTAAAACATAAATTCGAACAAAAGTATAAATGAAAAGCTTTGTTGTTTCATCAAAATCTGAAACTCATTTTGTATAAATATATTAAAATCTGTGTTTATTTTTGTTATTTTGGATGATTATAGCGTAAAACTAATGAAAAGCCAAAATTGAACTTCTACAAAAAGAAATCTAATAAAGCATAAAATCTATAATCTGCTGAAAGTGTGCAGCATATGTTTTTGGTCAGGGCTACTTTTACATGAAGTGCTACATAAGTGGAGGATTGGATGGCAGGTACAAGCTTTTAGCTCTGCTGAGATGTTGAAGAAACTCTGGTTGCTCTATAGTGACTTTCAGTTTCTCTGTTGTTGGCGTGTGGGTCAGATGTACTGGATAATGCACAGTAACAAAACTCTCATGAAACCAGATGCTTGTACTTTTTGGCAGTGTGAACCAGATGCTGGTACTTTTGGCGGTGTGAACTGGTGTCACGTCATGCTAGAAAATAAAATCTGCATCAACAAAAGTCATCACCGACTAGAAACATCACATTAGACCCCAGGCAGCCTTGATTCTCTGCTTCTTTACTTCTCCTCCACACTCCGTGACCTTGATTTTCAAATGAAGTGTAAACTTGTTTTTTTTTTTTTTTTCATCTGAAAAGATTACTTTGGATCATTGAACAGCAGTCCAGTTCTTTACTGTTTAGCTCATAAGATGCTTCTGATGTTATCTGGTTCAGAAACCCCATAACATTACAGTGGTGTGTGCTTCGAAACCCTGACTCCAGCTGGAGTCCACTCCACGCTTTGTGAATTTCCCCCCAAACTTTTAAATGGTCTTCGCTTCACAATCCTGCTAATGCTGTAGTCCCGGTGGCTTGTGCACCTTTTTTGAACTACACTTTTTCCTTCCACTTAACCTTCCAATAATTTGCTAGGAATAGGATGCAGATGAAATGTTTAAAATTTCTGAGAAGCAGAATATAAGGATTTCAATTGTTTTAGCTAAGCCATAATCATCAAAATATCCAGAAATCAACTCTTTAGGTACAGGCTGGTGAATCTGGCTTTAACTGAGCTCCATAAATTTCACTTTAGCATTTGCAGAGAGGAAAAAAAAAAACTTTTTAATTCTCTAAACCAGAGTTATTCAACTCCCGTCCTTAAGTGGTGGCTTCCTGTAACTGTTTGATGTCTCCCTAGTTCAATATACCTTTTCTAAACTGTTGAGTTGCACCTATATGTGTTCCTAGCTTTCTTTTGATACGTTTTTTGTCATGCTACTTCTTCAATAATAAACCTTTATATATTAGAATTGTTGTTGTAATTCTGATATAAAAAATATTTTGCTAATCAATATCATTGTTTCCCTTCCCTCTGTCTTTTTTCTTTCCCTTCTTCTCCCCCTTGAATCTTTGTTTTGTCCTTTATGTGTTATCAAATCTTCCTTGTTTACCTCTTATTTTACAACTTGCCTCACTCTGACTCATTTGTGATGTAACTTTTTCTTTCACATTGTTTCTTGTCTCTCCTATCATCCCTCTCCCTGCCTTCCTGTCCCGGCTGCTGGGACTCATGCCCACTAATCATTTCACTTTGGCCCCTGCCTACGCTTCCTTCCTGCCTTACACCTACTTTTGTGGTCCTGTTTGCCCTTTTCTCTGTTTTAACCGTTTTCGTTGCAACTTCCTCTCCTTTTCCGCTCATGGATCTGCTTTCCTCATTTATTTAATTAACTCCAATATTTTCTTACTGTGAATTTCTACTTTCTCCACGGTCTGTTTTCGTTTTTAACCTTCTTTCTATCTGTTTCCTGCTCTTGTGGATGCCTCCCTGTAATGTGTCTGTCCAGTGCCCTTGGGGGCCTTCCCCCCACCCCTGCAGCAGGTGTTTCATGCCCCCCGGCGGCCGGGCATGGGCACCGTGGGCAAGCCCATTAAGCTGCTGGCCAACTACTTTGAAGTGGAAATCCCAAAGATGGACGTCTATCACTATGAGGTGGACATTAAGCCTGACAAGTGCCCACGGCGAGTCAACAGGTAATAGGAGAACTAATGACTGGTTACAAAGTATTTTTTCATACACGTTTTATAGCTTGCTTCTCAAGTCTTATGTCAAGAAGCAAACACTTGCTGTGTTGTAATGCTTAAAACTGAATATTAGATGCCTACCTGTGTTTCCAGTCTTTCAAAAAGCAGTGAATTATGCAAATTAAGCATAAAAACTGTTAATTTATAAAAACTGAGGCAGAAAAAGATTCCTCGCCATCCAGTTCTTTACCTTGACTTTATTAGCAGGCAAAACATAATGCATCATGTGAGGGAAAATCTGTTCTACTAAATTCTAATGTGACTTCTGGTTTGTGTAGATCTTTTATCAAATAGTCCATATTTAATCATATTCTGGATACCATGTTTAATAATGGAAGATTTTATGCTTTGAAATCAACATTGGTGTCTTTGGGTTTGGCTTAATGAAAGGATAAAAATGATATATTTCTGCCAGAGCTTCTTTAATATTAAGCTGCTGTTCCTGTGCTGCTGGGTCCAACCAGCTGAACTGGATGCTAGACTCAAAAATGTGTCCAAACATATGGGATTGTTTCACTTTGGTTGGTGTTTGTTTTAACAGTTTTGTAATTTATCAATAAAATACTAACTTTTAACATCTGAACTGGATGCAAGTAACTTGCTGCATTATTTATAGGCTTTAACATTATTACATTATTATTAGCCTTAAGAAATGCTTTTTCAAAAATAAGATCTTATGTTGTAGACCAACAAAAAGTGCTCCAAAACTGTAAAGTAAACAGAAAATGAGACATTGAGAAAACAATCTTTTAATTTATAGTTAAATAAATACACTGAGGTTTATGGTTGTAATGTGATGAGATTTTTTTTCCCCAACACACTGGAAAAAAAAAACCTCCTACTTGCTAAGTTTAGCCTACTGTTTAGGGAATGGTTAGCAGAGTTTGTTTCTTATTGACTTCATAGGATTACTATAAAATCCTGTCACTGCTCCAGGGAGCTTTCATCAGCTGGCTCCACCTGAGTGCAGAGGTTGCAAAGGTCTGAAAACAACCATAAAACCAAATCAATAAAGTAGATTTCCAGCAGCAAAGTTTTTCAGGAACAAAATAACTTCACATTAATGAGGGGCCGTAATCTGAGTCAAACATGGGCCAGAAACAAAATCAATAAAACGCAAATGTCTTACAGATGTTCAGAAAGTAACACGGATATCAAAATTATATGATTGACTGTCTCCATAATTCATGAAAGTACTTTGCTAAAAAACAAAATTAAGAATACTTTGGATGCATGGATACCAAATGGTTTGTTTACAGGTGTAAATTAGAAGTCGGTTAGAATAAAATGACACAGAGGTGGAAGATTGAGTTGCAACCTCGCTTCCACCTCAAAAGAAAAAAAAAAAAATTTAATTTTGCTCATTACCAAATGCTTTTGTCTTTATGATGAACACGTTACTAAATGACACATTTACCATCATCAGCATTTGATTTATCATTACTTTCTTCCCTTAATATGTGTGAGATTGACATCGTTGGTTAGTAACTGAATCAGTTTATCTATTTTCTGCATACATCTTTTTATTTTTAACAGTTCCACTCTTACAGACTTCACTCAGACCTTTACTGTAATGATAATTTATATTGACTCGGCACTCTTTTCCTGCCAAAGCACATTAAGAAACAAACTGGAAGAAAAAGACCTGCCATGTTCACCGTTTTTCACATATGAAACTTTAATCACTTTGCTGTATGGAATAAAAATAAATATTAAGGTTGTGAGAGTAAAGGGAACAAGAATCTCTCTGGAGAGTGAACTTAAAAAAAACAAACAAATGTGACATCTGCTTTTGGCAGCCTGGCATTACTTCATGTTTGATCTAAGACGCTTCACCCGTCATAGAAAGATGTCTCTTTTTAGCTCATGATCCTTTACTTTTGTGACCACTCTGAAATTATATCATGCTTGTAACTAAGCTTGGTGGCTGTCGACACCATCCGATTGTCTGTCAAGCTTCCCAGTTGTCTCATGTGTCAGCGCTGGCTATTAGCAGAAATACAATAACCTTGTTTATTCAGTTTGGCGCTAACCCCAGAGCTGTGACGGAGACTCATTCTCTGTGTTCTGATCATTGCCTCAGGGCTCTGGATAATTACTAATATACATTTAGACTATGTTAGAGGAATGCCAGACATAATGTTTTGCCTGTTTGACATCAGATGTATGTTTGCAAAAGTGGAAAGTTATTTACTTTTACACTTTAAAGGATTTCAATATCTTGTGTTTATTTAACGGAATAACAGCTTCCGTATGAATGAATTGTGTAAATCTGCCAGCTGTAATATTTTTGCAGAGATTTAAACCATTAAGTAGGTTTTAAAGAAGACATCATATTTGACACTTCAAAACCCTTAAATTTTGGTAGAATAATCCCTAGAAACTGCACATTCTATAAAATTCACTTCCGAATTTCCAAAGAACTTGGTTTAGTCTCTTTGGAAGAGGAAACACAAAGGAACCAAGAAGGCATGCAAAGGTTGAGGCCTTTGACCTTTTCTTTTTAGGAATATCTCCTCGCCCCCCACTTCATAATGAAAACCAATGCGTTGAACATTGCCCCCCCACTGCCACCTGCACTCTCTCACTCTTTGTCTTGCCGCTGCCCCCCAATGACCACCATGTTGCACCCAGCAGCTGTATCCTGTTTGATCAATACCGTGATCACATTGTGAACTGTCTCTCTCTGTGACAATGAAGCCTCTTGTTGAGGTTGCTGGCACACTGGGATGATGTTATCATATTATTATGATATATATTTGTATATCATAATAATATATGATTATTATGTGTTCTGTTGCTTCTTAAGCTCATTCTATGATTCTTAATTCCTACAGAGAGGTGGTGGAGTACATGGTTCAACATTTCAAGCCCCAGCTCTTTGGTGACAGGAAGCCAGTGTATGATGGCAAGAAGAATATTTACACCGTCTTAGCACTTCCTATTGGGAGTGAAAAGGTAAGTTAAGTTTTGTTTTACCATGCCACTACCATCAGCTTCTCATGAATCCGTTAAATTTATCTTTAATCTTGTTTGGATTGAATTTCAGGTGTTTAGCGCTGTCAAACATGCTTGTGTACAAGCTGCTCGGTGTACTAAAGGCAGAGAAACAACTTACCTTTATAGAAAAACTGTTTATCCACCAATATGGTTGGAGAGGAGGAGATGGCAGCAGGATTGACAGCGCTAAGGACCTCCTCTTAACTCTGATTGGTTGTTTCTAGTTGGCACTGGGAGAAAGCAGAGTAGTCCTTTTTTTTTGTTCCATACCATGGTGTCACAAAGTTATATACTGCAGCTTTAACTGTGATATATATATATTTTTTAAATGAATCATGTTCTCCCCACCTCGTTGCTATTCCAGGTGGATTTTGAGGTAACTATCCCTGGTGAGGGGAAAGATCGAATCTTTAAGGTTTCCATCCGCTGGTTGGCCAAAGTGTCATGGCGGCTGCTACAGGAAACTCTCGTCAGTGGTCGACTGCAAGTCCCCCTCGACTCAGTTCAAGCCTTGGATGTGGCCATGCGCCACTTGGCCTCTATGAGGTACGCCATAGCAAACCCTCTGTCTTCCAGTTGGAAGGAACGGATCCAAACATGCATGGGGTGTCCGTCTGTTCAGTCAGATTGTCAGTTAGAAATTCTTTTTGTATTTTTATGTTTTAGAAAGTACATCTGTAGTTTAACTAGTTGTAAATTTTACAGATTTACTGTAAATTGTACTTATTTTTTTTGTCCTTTTTATTTTGATGACCTAAAGTACAGTTAAGATGTGTTCAGGCTCAGTGTGTGGACTTCTGTGTTAATCATGCTTTAGACCTGAATCAACAAAGTTAGTCTTCATCTTTTTGAAACTGCCTAACAAGTATTTAACAATTCTGATCAATGAAATAGCTGACTTCAAGATGTAAACTGAATAGAATGATTCAGTCAAAATTCAAATGAGAGTCTGTGGTAAGTATTAAACTGATGTTTGGAGTTAATCTGAGTGAGATTTAGCTGTTTAGCACAGAAGAATGGGCTTACATTTTTCTAAATGTGCAAAGCTAGAAGAGACATATATACTGAAAATGCATATACCAATTTTTTTTCTTAAAGTTAAATCAAACCAAATTTATCTTGTTTTAGGTTAGTTAGAATGACCAACATTCTATTTGCTAAATACCAGAAAACTTGGTGAGAACATTTATCTGGTTTCATGCTATTTTATGGTGGTCTGACCTCTTGGTGGTTGTAATGTTACAAAATGTGAACAAGTAAAAAAAAAAAAAAAGCATGAATATGTTTACAAGACACTGTAGTTAAGTTAGATACAACAGATTTTGTGGCAAAGATCGGTTCATGTTTGCTCCGTTTTTCTTTGGAAAGCCTTATCTCACTCTGAAGTAACCCCTTTCCTGGACATGAGCTCATGATGTATTCATGGCCTAAATATGCACACTCATCATTTTCTCCTCCAACTAGGTACACTCCAGTGGGTCGGTCCTTCTTCTCCCCACCTGAAGGATACTACCACCCACTTGGTGGGGGGAGGGAGGTCTGGTTTGGCTTCCATCAGTCTGTGCGTCCCGCCATGTGGAAGATGATGCTTAACATTGATGGTGAGTCATTGACAACAACATTCGTGTGTGTGTGTGTGTGTGTGTGTGCGTGTGTGTGTGTGTGTGTGTGTGTGTGTGTGTGTGTGTGCGTGTGTGTGTGTGTGTGTGTTGCCATTCAGTGTTCTAAGTGGCTTTTACTAACACCGCCGTGACTAGTTTCTCTGTCACAGAAATGTAATATGCACTCTGAGAGAAAAACATTAAACAGTTCATAACATTATTTGTGAAGTCTACATTTCTTCTCTCTCTCTGTTAAAAAAAAATTATATTCAAAATACTTGGATAAAGGCCTTTAAATGTTCCAGGTAGTATTTTATTTTTGTTGCTCTTTGTCTCCCTCTAGTGTCTGCCACGGCCTTCTACAAAGCCCAGCCTGTAATTGAGTTCATGTGTGAGGTTTTGGACATTCGCAACATTGATGAGCAGCCCAAGACCCTCACAGACTCACAGAGGGTTCGCTTCACAAAGGAAATTAAAGGTGAGAAAGAAAGAACCTCCAAAACATAATAGAAATCATAAAGGAATAAACTTTCTCACCTTTATTATTTCAGGACTCCATTTAATTGTAGGAAAACCTAGAGGCCATATTGTGTGGTTGGTAATATGTACTGCAAAAATACTTCTGTGTGATTTTTTTTTTTTTTTTTTATCTTTTAGTTTTATTTTCCTTCCTTCATTTAAGGTTCCTAAACAGTTTTAAAGTCTGGAGAAATATATAACTTAATTATAGTCATTTCTATGTTTAAATAATTTTGATAAACATTCATTTATTTCAAGGTTGTATCTCTCTCCCATTTTTCTTGAAGATAAAAATCTGACATTCTTAAAAATAACCAGGTCAGACTAAAGTTTTACTATTTACTTCTAACTGAAATTCTTTTTTTATTCTATATTCTATTCATGCCTTTTATGTACTTTTACTAAAGGTCAAATTTATAATAAGGTGGTTTTAAAATTTGAAATTTGAACCGAAAAAAAAAATACTTTGGCTTTTATGTTTAAGTTTTTTTATGTTTATGGCTTAGATATAGTTAAATGACAAAGATAATCTAAGAAATGTGAAACTTTGGCCTTGAAATGATGCGGTATGTACATGTATGTTATATTTGATTTCTTTTTACTCCTAGTTGTCTGTTCATGTCGGTGGTTCTCAAACCTTTTTGTTTGTAGGCCTGAAGGTCGAGGTGACACACTGTGGGCAAATGAAGAGAAAATATCGTGTATGCAATGTCACCAGACGTCCTGCCAGCCATCAAACGTAAATGCTCTTTAGACCCATTACTCCTGCAACCTCATTATCTTCTGTGCCCCCAGTGTTAACCACAACAAAGTAGATGAATCTGTTGTCTTTTAATGACTCCAACATCATCAATTTATCTTGGTAATTAAATTGGCACAGAGCCACTTTGGAGTGTCATGATTTTGAAGTATATTTAGATTTATTATAAAGAATGATGGTGTTATAAAACTCTAAAGTTAAACTCATAGTTCTACTTGGGAAATGGTATACCTGCTTTATAAGGGATTAACATGTTTTTGTAAATTAAAAAGAATAAAATTATTCTTTAAAATAAATAACATTTATTGACAAATTTTTGTCAATTTTCATCTAAATGGCTATAACAGATGCAAACAATTGAGAAAATGAGATGTCAGATGCATTAATGTTTAAGGAAAATTTCCAAATGGATTTAAACAATTTCACACGTTTTTTTTTAATGGTAATTGTCAATACAGGTGCAATACTGATTCAAATCTTTTTACGTCTAGGTTTCCCCTTCAGCTTGAAAGTGGGCAGACGGTAGAATGTACAGTGGCCCAGTACTTCAAGCAGAAGTACAACTTGCAGCTTAAATACCCCCACCTACCTTGTTTACAAGTTGGGCAGGAGCAAAAACACACCTACCTGCCCCTGGAGGTAAATCTTTATGGAAATCTGACCGGTTGAAGGATAAAATTATGATATTTTAGTACTTTTTGTGAATCATCAGCAAACTTTTAAGTTGTTTTACTGACTCTATGCATTTGCTCTTTCTAGGTGTGTAACATTGTAGCGGGTCAGCGGTGCATTAAAAAGCTGACGGATAATCAGACCTCCACTATGATTAAAGCCACAGCTCGCTCTGCGCCCGACAGGCAGGAGGAGATCAGCAGGCTGGTGAGTTCTGGAGAACGCTTCGTGGAGGCCAATGCTTGTGACCTGAGATAATGCGTCTCAGTGATTTGTGGTGCAGGCAGTGAAATGTGATGCATGTCCTTCACTCTCCACAGATGAAGAACGCTAACTTCAACCTAGACCCATACATCCAGGAGTTTGGGATCAAGGTGAAGGACGACATGGCTGAAGTGACAGGCAGGGTGCTGCCAGCTCCCATTCTACAGTATGGCGGACGGGTAAACGCAGCCCATTTATCAGTAACCATGCAACCGTTTGGTGATGTTTTCCAAATGCAACAAACTAAATCCTGGTTGACTGCTGTTTTTTTTTTTTTTTTTCTTTTCCTCAGAACCGGGCTATCGCGACTCCCAACCAGGGAGTTTGGGACATGAGGGGGAAGCAGTTTTACAATGGCATTGAGATCAAAGTATGGGCGATCGCCTGCTTTGCCCCCCAGAAGCAGTGCAGAGAGGAGGTGCTCAAGTAAGTGCACTATTCCAGTGCGAAGTGAAATGAGGCATGGATATGTAGCTTTCCAAATTTTTGACAAGCAAACGTCTGAAAACCACCTTGGATAAAAAAAAAAATCAATTTAGTTAGTAAATAAAGTCCAACTGTGTGTAGTTTAAACTCAGTATAAATATGTTTCTGCAAAGGCATCAGAAGCTAAGGACGATAATATCTGTTGAAAAGAAACTCTAAACCGTAGATCTTTGGCAAGACACATCTCAGTCAAGGGAGCTGAAAACGAATGCATGTCACACAGTTTTTATTTCATTGTAATATACTTATGGGCAGGTACATGGAAAATAACATTATTTCGGTTGAAGCGTTACAACATTTATAAAAAGTGGGTGAATACCACTGTAAAGCACTGCTGCTGTAATCTGCCTTCACCGTTTTTATTTTGAATTTTTTCCTAACCAAACTTTGGATTTAACTCAGGAACTTCACAGACCAGCTGCGTAAGATCTCAAAGGATGCTGGGATGCCGATTCAGGGCCAGCCGTGTTTCTGTAAGTACGCCCAGGGAGCCGACAGCGTGGAACCCATGTTCAGACACCTGAAAAACACCTATTCTGGACTTCAGCTCATCATTGTCATCCTACCTGGGAAAACTCCCGTTTATGGTATGTCGTTTCTGACAGGTTGTTTCTCTTTTGTTGTTCCTTTTTTTTTTTTTTTAAATGTTTGTGCACTCTGTTGTTGTGAAATCGTGTTCTCATTTTTACAAAGGCAAGTAAGCTAGTAGCCAAGAAAAGAGCCAGCTGCCTCCTGTTCAGCACCCACTCAGGACATTTGACTCATTATGACAGGCAAAAATAGAACAAAGGAGGCTCTGGAAAATGTTAGGAAATAAATTCACTGTTTTAATTTTCAAATTCTGCTTTTAAGAGCAAAAATGATGGGATGTTATTCTAAACATGGACATATTTCTTTACATATGGAGCAGCATATATATATATATATATATATATAATATAACTCAGTTTTATTTTCCACTTTAAACCCCTTTTTATGATTTTTTTTTTTTCCTGGGAAAGACAACCTGGCTAACGGTAATGGAGTAAATACTTATGTCCCTTAATTTAAAGGAGCAGGGCAGCAGCAGTCACCAAAGGCTGTAAACACATCAGATTACTAAGTGCATGCATCAAAAGGATGTTCCCACATTCTTCAAGCACAGCAATGACTTTCTAATGTTCAAACTCTTGTCTGCTCCAGCGGAGGTGAAGCGTGTGGGAGACACTCTGCTCGGCATGGCCACGCAGTGTGTCCAGGTGAAAAATGTCGTAAAAACATCGCCTCAGACTCTCTCCAACCTCTGCCTAAAGATCAACGTGAAGCTGGGAGGAATAAACAACATCCTGGTCCCTCACCAAAGGTGAGCTTCTGTTTGAGTGTGTTTTTATACGTTTACATTTGGTGCATTAGATGAATAAAACTTAAGATCTGCTGTGAACAACTCATGTTTGTATTACTGCTGCCATAGTTTACACAGGACATTAGCTTACTTGGGGCATAGTCTGCCTCTTCTATCAAGAAAATAAAATCATTGTCTATATATTTCATGAAATGTAATGGTGATTTCTCTGTATAAATCTTTTGAAAGTTAGATTTTTTTTCTGTTTTCTCCTATGAAATAACTCTAAAAAGCAAACCCGTCCTTCCTCGATTAGCAGTCGTAATTTGCATCTGCTCTCCCATGTGCATCGGCAGGTCTGCCGTGTTTCAGCAGCCGGTTATCTTCCTGGGAGCAGATGTCACGCATCCTCCAGCTGGAGATGGCAAGAAGCCGTCTATTACTGCTGTAAGTCCCTGGATATTGGTTGGGATTTTTACATTTTCTCTAGAAAAAGAAGGAAAACCAAGCTCCCCATGAAATCTGCGAGCTAAACCCATCTTTGGGTGAACTTTTCTGGTTAAGCTCTGGTAACTGGTTGACTTGAGCCAGTATAACAACCGTGTTTTACAGTCTCATGATATTGAAATCCAAATCTAAAACAAAAATATACAACATAATAATGACTTTACCATTATATAATGGTTTACTTTACCATTATAGCATAATGGTAAAGTCTAATAAATTTACCATTATGCCTACTGCTATTATGATGATATATTCATTACAGTTAACATAGATTCATTTCTATTTTAAAAGATAGACTTGCTCATTAATTGGCAGTAGGTTTTTGTTTTACAGGCAAAGTAAATATTAAGAGACTGCAGGTTAACATACATGCTGCACTTAGCTTGCCAGGTACAATAGATGGTGCTCCTTTGCTTTTTACACTATAACAGTCTGTCCAAATGGGGGAAAAAAAAAAAAATATATATATATATATATATTAGCTAGCAGCAATGTGCAGCAACAGGTGGAGGAGGGCAGCGTTGTTTTTTTTTGTTCCCTACAGCTGAAGAAAACTCTAGAATATTATTTAAGAGACTTTAAATTGTAGAAATGGTATAATGAGAAACCATAATTTTTGATAACCTTGGGAGACCCCGATACAAGTAACTGTCCAACATCTAAATTTATTACTACTTATTACTTATTTTGAATTGTTTTAAGTTGGAAAACGATGTAATGCTGGATACAAAAGAAACTGACTGCAGCCAACAATTTGAAAGATTTGTAGCATTGAATTAGTTTTATGTGCATTTTATAGCCACAGTTCCATAAATTTAGCTAATGTCACGTTTAATGATTTCTAAATGTTTTCCAACACATTGCAAAGTTCCTCCTTCGTCCTGTGTTGGCTTCAGTAATGCCAGAGTGATCCTTTTATAGTCAAACAAAAGTAGGAAGGACATGCAAATCATGCAAAGGACTTAAGGATCTCTATGAAAACTCGCACGATTGTGGTTGCTTGGTAACTGTGACACTATAGATGGCTGTTTCGCTCTGTATCTCAGTTTGGAGCAGAACAGCTTTAAAAGGTAAAAACAGCTGCAGTACCTTTAGTCTACAAGACAAAGAAAATATTTTTTTTCTTAGCTGTTACATTGAAAACTTAATCATAGAATTATGAAGGTCACTTTTAGCTTATTTTAAAAAGAAAGGAAAAATGTTATCTTTAGATCTATTAAATGGTTAAACTTACTTTATTGTCCATGTCATGACAATCGTCTAAGATGAATCTGAGTTTTTGTGTAATCTTTGACAAAAGGAGGCAAAAAGTAGTAAGGGCGGAGCTGGGAAACAAATGGCTCATCATTGACTCACGTTCATAGGAAATGACGTCAACCCTCGTCCACACTTGACCTCATCTCAGCTGTGGTTGGCTGGGTTGTTGCCTAGCAATAATGACAAATGATTGAGTCACACAGACGGCGCATGGAGAGGTGAGTGGGTACGTCCGAGTGATCCGGCAGAAGGAGACAACTTGTAGAAATAGATCACTATGATGTAAATGCTGGACAATAGAAAATGACGTTTAATGCTGAGCCTCTTGCATATTCCAGGTGTGGCCTTTAGGGGAGGCTTATGTTCAGAAATACAATTGCAAATAGGAAGGAAAAGGAAAAATGACTCAGTACAGCAGGACTGAAGCTGTATGAATGCTTTCAATAAAGGGAAACTTGTTTTAAGAATTTTTCTGTATTGTCTAGAAATGCAGACAAATGCTTACATTCTCAAATAACTAAACATTTAATCCTTTTGAGAACATTTGAACACGTTATTCAGTTAACATCAATTTCACTCTTCATATTCTCCTTAATAGATGAGTTGATACAATGTGCCTCATAACGGCTCATGCAGCTGTCTTTATTCCTCCTGCTGCTCCCTCTTCCAGGTGGTAGGCAGTATGGACGCCCATCCCAGCAGGTACTGTGCCACGGTGCGTGTCCAGAGACCCCGGCAGGAAATCATTGAAGATTTGTCTTACATGGTGCGGGAGCTGCTCATCCAGTTCTACAAGTCGACGCGCTTCAAGCCCACCAGGATTATTTTCTACAGAGACGGGGTTCCAGAGGGACAGCTGCCACAGGTTAAAAAAACAGCTTGACATGAAGCCACTGTCTTTTGATTAACTTTATATGATTATGTCATTTTTTTTTTCTTCGACTTTAGACCTAATTAAGTACCTTCTGTTCAGATTCTTCACTATGAGCTCCTGGCCATCAGAGACGCATGCATAAAGCTGGAGAAGGATTACCAGCCTGGTATCACCTACATCGTGGTCCAGAAACGCCACCACACACGCCTCTTCTGTGCTGACAAATCTGAAAGAGTGAGCTCTTCATTTTCTAGGCAAAAAAAGTTTAATGTTTTATTTATTGTTTAGAAATAATTAATTACTGATTTCCGCCTCAGATTGGGAAGAGTGGCAATATACCTGCAGGGACTACAGTGGACACCAGCATCACTCATCCCTTTGAGTTCGATTTCTACCTGTGCAGCCACGCAGGCATACAGGTCAAGATTAGCAGAAATATTTTCTACCCGTTTTGACTTCCTCAGCTTCTTTGAACCCTTTTTGAGTTTTCCAATTGTTTTTCTCTCTCATTTTTAAACAACATAGATGTTGAGTTGATTTCCTGTTTCCTCTGTGTCACCAGGGCACCAGCCGGCCGTCTCATTACTACGTCTTATGGGACGACAATCGTTTCACGGCAGATGAGTTGCAGATTCTAACCTACCAGTTGTGCCACACGTACGTTCGTTGTACCCGTTCAGTCTCCATCCCTGCGCCGGCCTACTATGCCCGGCTTGTGGCCTTCCGTGCCCGCTATCATCTGGTGGACAAAGAACATGACAGGTTCGTGTGTAACGCGAGCACGACATATTTCAGTTTGGGAAGACCAATGGGATATCTAAAGAGATTTCCTTCATCATATATGTACTATGTACAGTTCAACATCAAAAAGATATTTGGCATATTTTTTTGCTTATGATGGAAATCAAACTGGGGCATTATCTAGTTGCCTTTTTATTTTAATGAAAAGGCATCTGTAGTTTAGTGAGGACATCTCGGTAAACTACAATATCATTGAAAAGTAAACTTCAGTTATTTGTTTCAAAATGAAAAACTTATATAGTTTAAAAACAAATATTGTGTATTTCAGTTATTTTTATCATTATAGCCAACAACTAGTGTAAAGCATTTAGTTTCTCTGGACATTGGAAAATTATATAAGGCCAATTTGAAATAAAAAATAAAATTTAATACGGAAATGTCAACTTACTGAAAAGTATGTCAATGAGCTGTACAGTAAATGCATGCACTACTTGGGGAGGTTTTTGTATGATCTCATCGTTGTAGTGTAGCATGGAGGCCATCAGCCTGTGGCCCTGCTGAGGTCCAGGTTACTTTTAATAGTTAATTTTAGCTCATCTGTTGTCTTTTTCTTTTTAATAAAACTAAATAGATTATCTGTGCTGTTCAATCATACACAATGTTATAATGACAATTAAACCAGTTCTTGGTAGTCTTGGCAGTGTAGGCAAAATTAAATTAGAATCTCTGTAAAGTTTGACTGAAGATTGAAGCAACAAGTGTTTTTAAATCTGCTAGTAGACTTTGGGCTTGATTAAATACAGTGAACCAACATCAGATGACATAGTTCCCTAATTCATAACTCCCTCTCAAACATCACACTGGGTCTCAAACAACTTAGTTTCTCCACCCCTCTCGCCATTGGAAACTTGATTTTCAAATTAAATGCAAATGTGACTTGCTTGTGCAGCCATTCCTACCAAATATTTCTCTTCCACTAAGCTTTCAGTGATGTGCCTGGAGATGGCGCTTTAGCTTCTTAAGCAGTGACCTTTTGTGGCTTACTCTGCCTGTGGCCGACTACTGGACATCTTTCAAATCAGTAGTAGTTGTAAGCTGAAAATAGCCATCCTATTTCTGAAATAAAAAAATATATTTTTTTATTGGTCTTATGTAATCTTTTAATTTTCAGAGAATCTGAAGGTTGGCTTTTTATTAGCTGGAAGCCATAATGATTCAAATGAAAAGAAATAGATTCTTGGAAAATATCACACTTTTTTAATTGAATAACAGAATCAACCTTTTTCTACTATTTTTTGAGGTACACATGTTGCTAGTTTGTTTGCTGCATCTTCTCTCCTTTTCTGTCTCCTTGCAGTGGGGAGGGCAGCCATGTATCGGGTCAGAGTAATGGCCGGGACCCCCAGGCGCTGGCCAAAGCTGTTCAGATTCACCACGACACTCTGAGGACCATGTACTTTGCCTGAGCTTCACCAGCCATCGTCACCGTTGTTCCCTTCCACCTCATTTTTACCTGAGCGGGCGGAAAGCCCACTCCCACCTCATCCCCATCCCTTACTCCTGGCAACTACCCACTACACACACTTCCACAGACCTGCCAGCCAGTCTTCTTCAATCCAAAAAAACACAACGTCCTCCTGTAATTACGGGCTGAGTCTGCAGCCTCATGCACTCGATAGGTTTTGAATATCATTTTGTTGTTTTTACGTTATCAGGACAGTTGCTTTTTTTTATGTTGAATTTTTTTTAAGTGAATATTATGTAATTATATTGTATGCTACCTTCACACTCCTATCAATGTAAGTATGCAATAGAGATGGGAGGAAAAATAGGCTCTAGGAAGGGCAAAAAAAAAAAAAATGGTTAAACTTTTTTTTGTTTTGTTTTTTTTATCTACCGCCACAATGCTGCCTCTACCCATCCGAAAGACGGATGCCAGTGTTCCAAGCCCCTGAGAGTGGGGATCCTCCAGTTGGGCGGTACTGAGCATGCACACACACATATAATTTTTAACTATTTCATGACTTGCATTCATGTTTTAGATTTTTTTTTTCTTAAATGATGTTTATTGTTTAAAAAAACGGCCTTGAAGAGTCTGAGGTATGGTACATTAGCACTTAGTGTTAGCATGTAGGTGCCACCAGTCCTGCACATAAAGAGTTTGGTAGTCATGCGATGCTAGCCCTCTGGTCTTTGTATTAGCACCAACAGAAGGAGCGGGTGTAGCGACTGTAGATGCAGGAGAGAGATGCTGCTGCACTCTCAGTCCTGATTGGCTAGTCCCTAGAGATTTAGCCTATAGACGCAAGCGTAGCGTAACACTAGAGGGACCATTTGCATAGAGTGTATCAAATATACTTGCACCCCATGCACCTAAACCAGCATTATTAACCAGCCAAAAGTGATGCCAACCAATGAAAAAGGGGCACTTAAACAGGAAGATAATCTTTTACTTCTGTATTCAATGCTCTTTAAGGATTTATGAGGCACTTTTGTTTACTTACTGATTTTATTTTACAAAATGAACTTAGAAACTTGACAAACTACTTTAAACTTTCACTCCAACACTTGCATTGCTTTCAGAACAAAGGGAACATGCAAGGCCAACTATCCTGGCATGTTGAACTATCCTGGACATTTGAAAGCAGGCAAACAAAGTCTGTGATCACTCAAGTGCTGCAAAGCTGAACACGCCTTCAGCCAGGGGCCTTGCTCTGATCGTTCTGCACATCATCATTCCTACTCGTATCGGTGGTAGTGAAGCCACACAGTGCATTCTAACACTTTGGATCACAACATTCTTGTCATACCTGTACACACCTATCTTCCATCTGTCCTGCTCTTCCCACTGCAGGCATTTACATATCATTGCCTGGAAAACAAAAGCACACATATCTGAGCTCTTGGTTTCTGTCTCGGCCTGTAGAGAAAAAACTAAGCCAATGCACTTGTCTCATGTCCCATTCAGGCCAAACTATCACTGCATTGGCCTCTTCCGTCACTCCTTCCTTGCCAATTGTTTGGCGTTATAGACATTCAGCATCCTCTGCCCCAGTCCCCTAGTCTGTGTTTGCCAAATTTCTATTGGTGCTCTGTGTGCATGGGCGGCACAGACGGGGAATTGCTCATTGGACAGGGTGGGCCTCTATTACTACTACTTAATATGCCCTGCCTTTTACATCGTGTAGTTCTCTGGATTTATAGGGGGGGAAAAATGCATGTAATTATTATTTTTTATTGACTGGATATTCTGAGCCACCTTACTTTGGTTTTCTTAGAGGTAGGAGCCTTGTGCTCGCCACTGCCTGTTAATTGTTTTGCCTCGATTGTGTAGTGGTTATAAAGACTGCTATTTTTTGTCATTATGAATATTGTGACTATTGTCAGTGTTTCCTCAAGAGGGCACTGTGGAGACGGTCTCAAAATTCCACCTCAGCTGCCCTTAAAACGCCTCAAATCTTGTCTGATGGTCAGAGCCCTCTTAACGTCGAAAGGGATTGTGAGAAAAGAGATCAGACAAGTTTGATTTTAAAATCGTATTTATGAACTTGCGTAATCAGAATGCCTTTGTACGCCGTTTTACTGATCCTTCATTGTGTCCAAGGTGATTTGTATATATAAATATATAATATTTACATGTTATATTTTGGCCCAACACACGCGGGGCCTTTTCACTCTTGAGGCCAGTGTTTTACTGCTCGTTCTGTACTCGACAAATACCAGCCTGGGGATATTTCCCGGGCACCACTAAATCCAGATGCAGTTCTTCATTTGCCGAAGCCACAAAAGCACCTTGCAAAGGGGAGACACAAAAATTTGCAGTCACCCTAGAAATGTATCGTGGACACAGGAGAGTCCGTTCCTCTCCACACAGCCTCACGGTCTGTCAAAGCAATATTGAAGCCACTGATCAAGAACAGTCCTTCTCATAGCACTTCCCAATAGATATGAATGAAATGACATGGAAGCATATTATTTTGGCTCTGTGTGTGATAGTATTGGAACTCTGTTGGGGAGGGTTATTTTTTAATGAAAATAAAATTTGTTTTTTTAATGTTTTGTGATTTGATGTCTTTATTTTAATTTAGACAAAAAGGTAAATAGATTTCTTCATTTTGCTGGGAAAGTTTTACTTTTTATTCTAATGTATTGCAGTCGTCATTGTCACTCTTCACGAGTGAGACTCAAACATTTTCCTCAATTTCTCACTCTAGTCGGGTGAATCTCAATCCACTCTTTCACCCCCACACATTTTCCCCACATTAATCCAAAAGAAATCTCCTTGATTTCAATGTTACAGCAAAAGAAGTCACCTCAGTTGCACCTAAATTTTCCTGGATGATTTTGTCTGACATCTTACTGATTGGACATGTATTTTATTTTAGTAATTCAGTTCAAAAATGGGAGATTTATATTTTAAAGACTTGGCACACAAGCTGAAATATTTCTGGTGTTCATTTTTATGAATTATCGCTAATAAAATAATGAATTCAGTCACTCAAAAAAATGTTATATTAGATGACAGTCATATTTAGAACAGAAATGTCAGCCAGTGAAAGGTTTGTTCATGTATGCACTGAAACATGGTTGGTGCTCCTCTTTGAATGAATTACTGCATGCCCTTTAAAATAAGTACGGTTGCTGGAGAATTGAACATTTGTATTTTTGACAGTGTGGACAGCGGCCACATTTTTCTATAAAATCAGCATTTCCATAAAGTTTGTCAACGGAGGGAAACGGCAAATGTATTAAAATGTCCTAATACACAACTACTGACTGAACTTGATATTGCAGCAGACCAGCTCCAGTCAAATCTTTTCTATAGACTCTGGGAGTTTGATTTCCACTGACTAATAGTCTCTTTAATAATTGGTGCATGCAAATGATATATGATTTTGTTGGTTGCCCATGTTATGATATATTAGTTTGGTGATTATTGAAGTACTGACTCTATCCATGCTTTGTAAAGCTTCTTCAAATCACTTAAATGGGCTTTGCTTCACAATCCTTTCAAACTTGCAGTTATTCTTGCTTCTTGTGCACCTTTTTCGACCACATTTTTATCCTTTCCAATTAACCTTTCATTAATTTTATTGGATGCTGCATTCAGTGAACTAGCAGACCTTTCAATGGTGTATACATCCTTTGTGCCCGAGGGAGGCATAAGGCGACATTCGCCTTAGCTACATGCCTTAAAATTGTGTTTCCTATTTTAGAAATCCTTGTGAATCCCTTTCAGTCTTTTTGAATGGACTTCACTTCACAATTCTCAAGATTGTAGTGCCCTCCCTTTTCATTAGCTATAATTTTCTCTACTAAATTTTCTATGAAAATGCTTGGATAAACAGTGAAGAGTTTGTGTGGCTTATGTTGACTTTATTTGGTGGTTTTCACGATGTGTAATAAAGCTATACATTTTGAGTTTTCCCTTTTAAATTGTGTTGGTAAAACGGAATTTAAACTCGATATTCAAATGCACCTGTAATGTTCCACTGATTTATTCATAAACGTAGGATTACCTCTAGCTAAAGGCGGAGTTCTTGGTTCTGACGTCTGGCAACACTGAGCCCACCTCTTCCTGTCGGTGTCAGAAAGGCAACTTCACCATATTTAGCTGGCTTGCCGAAGCCCTGCAGAGTTGTTCTGTCAACCAGCCTGGAAATCCCGACACTTATCGGCGGATACACAGCGGGGCTGACAGCTTCGTTTCGACGCTTGGACACTACTTCCAGACGACGACGTCTGCGGAAGACGGAAACTGGGAAAAGCGACCCGCCTGAAGCAGCTGTTTTTAACGCGATAAAAAGTGGCCGTCGTCTGTCAGAATTCCAACTATCAGTAGAGCTAGCCTGCGAGCTAACCACTTTAGCTGCTCCTACGACTCCTTGTCCCGTGGTTTAATATTTATGTCGTCCCTGGGGACGGCCATACATCGGTGGGGATTCAGTTGGACTCAATGACCCTGCTGTGATGATCTCCTGACAGCTCCTCTCGTCTGCTCCAGCCACTTTCCCCCAAAGCCTGGCTAGCAAGCTAACTTGGCTAACTAGCAGATTTTCATTCCCCACAGTAGCCACTATCCTTCGCCGTGGCAGTGAAATCCGATTTTAGTAGTCGGCGTGCGGAGAAGGTGGTTTGTGGAGCCAACGGAAAACCATAGCGAGGGTTGCCTTTTCAAAGTGGGAGTGAAAGAGGAGGATATCGGGGGTTAGGACACGCTGTTACTCAGCGGAGGAGGCAGAGGCGCTGCACTCCCGAAGGAGACACCGGACTTAACGGAGGAGTCCCGAACGTTTGACATCTGTGATCCGGGGAGCGAACCGGGCAGAGACCTCATGAATGGAAATCGGAACTACAGGTGATTAATCTTGCAGCATTTCTTTTCTTGGCTGTTTCGCAAGTAGGGGTGAGATGGAACATAGGTGTAATAGATCCATTATACTCGATCGTAGGTTTCGATCACTAGAACGACATTGTGTAGTGGATGGACAAGATGTGTACATTTTTTCTTTTGGATCTCATGGGGAAATAATTTAGCTATTCTCAATTTCGTGTTCCTTGGCGATACTGAGGAGGTGGCTCTGCTGATTTTACATCATCAGGCAGGTCAGGTGTGGGCTTCAAACACAAGCCTGGCATTCCCCTGAAACCTCGTATTGCTGGTCATCTCAACATGTGACCGTAGCTGAACTCAGGGACTGACCCCTCCAAACTGACCTCAACATATTTAGCAGCTGCCTTTCAGCTATCAAGATCATGTATGTAGGTGAATAAATAAAACAAGTCTTTCTAAAGTTAATATTTTGGGTTAATTCTGGTCTGTCATATTGGAAAGCTGTGATCCAAAATCACAAAAAAGTGCTTAATTTAAAAAAAAAAAATATTCGCCTAATGACAGATCAATATTTTGCCCTATTTAGTTGTAAAAATACTGTGGGGGATTTGCAGTCCAGAGGTTACTTTTAATAGTATAGAAAACGGTCACAGGCTCTGACTGGAAACAAATTAAATTCTTGCATTATTTCCAAAATAAATCTTGAAATCATATAAAATATATATTTTTAAAAATGTCATGATATTCGGACATTGTGTGGGATAATCAAGCATGTGTTCACATATCAAATCAGTGAATTTTTGATAAAGAACATTAAGAGTATTTTGGTAATTCTTCCAACACAATTTTGCTGGACCAAAAAATAAACAATAACCACTGATTGTATCACGAACAGGAATTAATAATGATAACAATAATAATAAGTATAATAAATTCGTTTACTTTATCATCGGAAATCCTCTACTTATAAAATATTTTGTCCCAGAAACTGAAATAGATTTCTTCTAACTTTAAAAATAATAATAAAAAAAACTCCTATTTTAAAAAATTTCATTTTAGTTACCGTAATGTTTAATTTAGACTTTTACTCATCTTTGTCCAGACCTGGTGAGAACCAAACGGCAGTCACCTTGATCATAGTGGCCGTTAAACAGTTTTGAACCACCTGGCTTTGTCTCCATTGTAACGGAAGCTTTCCTCTTCTGTGACCATAAACTGAATGCAAGGTTCTCTTGATTAGCCAGTGATACGTGATACTGGAGCTGGTCCGTTGCCCACTCCCGCCTCCTTCGAGAGGAGATCCCTCTCTGTTGCCTGTTCTCCTGTTAGCGCCTCAGCCTCCTTCAGCTTCCCAGCATTAACAGCAACAGGGACTGCAAGGTGTTTTCCCACCAACACATGGTGACAGACGGGTGCCTCAGACAAATGCAGAAGTGAATGAATGTTATCCAAATCCTAGAAACAACTTGGTGTCTCATATTGAAATTCTGTTATTTTTATCTAAGTTTTAGCATTCTGACAGGCGCACTGAAAGCCTTGCACAGTAGAATGCTTGAAAGCGATTACTGGGAAATATTTAACCCAATATCCTAATAAACTCCTGGCTTGTTTATTGTAGTTTACCCCACCAGCTCCTCAATCAGCACGGTTGCCATAAAAGCAGACCTGGAAACCTGCCACTAGTGGATGTGTTTGCTCAGGGCTCTGAGAACACAACACATGGAGTTTCACTGACTATACCACTATCCAACTTGACATTTAGTTAGTTAAAAAACATTGCTGGTGTTTTCATTTTGAAATGCATTAATAGTTTGTGTCGATGACATGCTGTGTTTGTTAATTGGTCATCTTGTGTTTCTGCATGCTGACCGTTGAGGTCTGATCTTGGGTGAATGTTTAAAAGGGGGGGGTGGCTTCCACTGGTCAGTCTGTGGTCTGGAGAATGGTGTGAGGAAAATGCTTATTGATCACTTCGCCCGTTTAGATGCGTCTCAATGGTACCAAGCATATTTACCATGGGGGCCATCGTTCCCAAGAGCATGAGGGCTGTAAGAAGTAAATGCTTTTGAAGCTTTAAAAAAAATGAAATTAATTTAACAGCATTGATGTTAACACAGCACATCAGATGGTGAACATTATTTTGCCATGGCATAAAACAAACATATTAAGAAAAATGTGAAGGCCCATCTGTTTTTGTTTTGTATTTTCTATAAACATTCTAATTTGTATAATCCTCTTACTTGAAACAAGATGTGAAAGGGAAATACCTTAATCCTACTTCTGCTGTAATTAGTTGACATTTGGCAACGTTTCTGGTGGGGCTGTTTCTGATGATCACAAAGAATATAATCTACAAAATTATACTACAGTAACTTGTCAAATTTCAACTTTAGTAACACATGAATGAATCCTGTTTAAAATGGAAATATTTTAGCATTGGTTTAAAGTAGGGAATCGGTAAGCAGTGTTTCCCAACTTTGGTCCTCAGGGCCCACTGTCCTGCATGTTTTAGGTGTTTTCCTGCTTCCACACACCTGGCTTCAATAAATGTGTGATTAATAGGCTCATGCGGACCAGAGTTGAGAACCACCAATAATGAATCTGTCTCAGCCCCAACAGAATGCTTTTCCAACCTTTACCATGATAATCATATTTGGGAACAAAAAAAATATATATATATAGACAGCATTAGACTCTTTGATTTTATTCTTCTGCTTTGTTGGGAAAGGCAGCTATTTCTTCCTGAAAAACAATGTGTGAAGCAAAGCTCTTAAATTTGATTTGTTCTTGATGTTTATCAGTCAAAAACCTCATGAGGTAAGATATCTTGCCCAGAAATGATCTTCCATCTAAAGATTTCTGTCTCATTCTTCTGGCTGGTTGATTTGTACTGAACAGAATCCATTCACAAGTCTTCAAAGTTAAGATGGAAACTATCTTGCTTCTGGTTTAAACCTTGGATTACATGTGATGGTTCATTTACTGGAAAGACAATGAGATGGCTTTTCACAGCACAGCAGGCAGAAGGGGGGTAAGGGGGGATCCCCACCTTCAACTATCCACCTGTCACATTTTACCCAGGTGGGATTTGAGTTGGCTAGAGATTAATCAGCTCAATATGAGCTAAAGCTTGAGGTGGACTTTGTAGAAAACACAGAAGTGAAATGTATTTATTGGACGCCTAAAATAAGAACCCTGTTGGTGTTTTTAAGCATGCTCTCATTTTCCTGCAACTTTCTTTTCCTGTTTTATAGCTGCCTTTGTTCAGTTCAGTCCTCTCATTCCCGCTCTTTTTTTTTTCTTTTTTCTTTTTTTTCCACAGACTGTTCCGACCCCCCACCCCCAGCCCAACTCCTCTTTCTCTTCCTTGGTTACTGCTTCTGTTTCCCTCTCTGTGCCCCAGTGGGAAACTCTGCCTTCCCTGTCATTCTCCTTGTAGGTCGATTCTCTGTGGATTTTGTACAGACAGTAGGGTCGGCTTTGAGGGAGGGCTTAGCACTTGATTTGCAGTCTCTCCTCATAATACTCAGTTCATTCAAGCTGCCTGTTGACAATGGTCTAACCCCCCCCCCCCCACATCTGCGGTCCCAACCACCCATAAGGCTAACTATCGGCATATTGTTGTTGGTTTCTATGGAGAAAGCACTTAAACCTTATAGTCTTTAAGGGGGTGTTCATTGCTGTGCTAAACAAAAATGTATCATTGATAATAAAGACATTGGATCTAACCAATTTTTTTTAATAAGGGTAACTGCTGTTGGATTAGTTTGTTTTTCATTCAGATTATTAATGGTTTTGCATAAGATTAGTGCTTTCTTAAATGCTTAATATATTGTTTTTAATATTTCTTTCATTATCCTTTTCATATAAAATTTGGCTTAAAACATTACATTTTTGTATCGCATTGCCAGCTTAATTTTTTTTTTTCAAAATATTTACAAAAAATTAGATTAGCTTTATTACAAAATCTATTTACATTTATATGAAAACAGAAAAGTAGCAATTACTCATACTGTTTCTACACTAACAGAATGCATAGAAAAGTTATGACAGGAAAATTGGACCTTGAAGTGAAAGCCTGCATTTTCTGCTTTGAGCCTCACTGAATGATAAAAATCACTCTGTTGGTCATTTGAATTTATTCAGTGCATCAAAAGTTAGTTGAAATGTTGATTAGAAACCACATCTCTTAAATGTTAACTTGGGCTCCTTCTGCAATGTGTTAATGTATTCAGTGTGGTGTAAAGAGTGCAAATAAAAACTTAGAGGAAGTAAAGTTCATGCAGGTAAGAACATTTTTATTTTCAGATACAAAACCTGTTCAAAGTTAATTATTCAAAGAATGGCTCAGACTTCTTGTTACTCCAAATGTAGTTTTCTTTCCCCCCTGACTGTTACAAGAATCTTGCATTTGTAATGTGCCTCTTAAATGTTAAGATGATTAATATCATCTCAGCATCCACATGTTGACTAGGTTTAGTTTTACGTTTATTAATCACAAAACCCTTTAATTGTGATACTGTTGCTAAATTATCAGTTATCTTGAAGTAACAGTTTCCTGTTTACGATTTTCTGTTCATTTTCTTGGGGGCATTACAGATGACAGGTTGAGCATCCAGCACTACTATTGCCCTTCAATCTGGCCAAATATATTACTGGCTGGCAGAGTACAAATGCGTGGCCTTGAAATATGATACCGCATCAACTACTGCATCCTAGGAGTCCTTTGCAATTTAGACTTAGCAAATATTGATATTGACATTGTGATTGCAATTCAAAATATTATGCAGCCCTTCTTTTTATAATATATTTTTGCCAATAGTTCTGTGATTGTTTAAAGCCATAATTGAATTACTAGTTGAATTGAATTATTAATTATAATTGAAGATTTAATTAATTCCCCTGGTTTAGTACCTGTGTGTACTTTAATTGCACTTAACTCAACATTATAAGTAAACGAGCCTGTGTCTGCTCAGCCTGTCAGGCTGGACCAGCAATACAGAAGAAGGCCTCATTTAGGCCACTGGTTATTGAAGGTCTCAAAATGGGTCTCAGATATTTGCCTTAATAAATATAAACAACAAAAATATTCCATTTAAGATGACATATGAGGCTGTCATCTGCAGCAGTTCCATTTCCTGGAGGACCAAATTTGTTTCATACTTCATCTATGGTTTGAAGCCAAACAAAATTATTCCAAGGGCCTCAATAGGCCCTGGGCCACACTTTTGGCATCCCTCATTTAGTTTTTCTTTGTCAGTCATCACCTACTACTGTCAAACTGCCATGAATTCCCTTTTGCGACCTACTCGGGTCTGGCATTAGGCTCACTAACTCCTCCCTCACACGCTTTCTGAAAATATTTGTGTAAGATACTTGTTTGCTCTTTTTTTAAGCCCAGGTTTTGCCTTGAAGGTGGTGCAGAAGGGATTTCAACATATTTGCACGTTGTTGTGACCGAGCATATCCTTGTCAGCCTGTCGGTACGTGACGGCCGACTGGTGTTTATCCGTAGCTAAGAGTGGCAGTGACTCCCCTGGGTGCGAGATGCAGCACGCTCTCTCTGAGGTTGATGGAGGGAGCGGGAAGGAGGAGTAGCGATGTGTGGGACAGGCATCAGTCCTCCCAGAAGCTTTCAGTCTTTCTGTGAGCAAGCGCGTCTCTAGGTTCGGCCGGTTGTGACTGACGCCATTGTGCCTGGTTACTGAGCTCTCGTCCTGTTCCCAACGTTCAGGCCTCTCCGGATTAGAAGTACAACAGCTGTATTGTGTGTGTGTGTGTGTGTGTGTGTGCGTGTGTGTGTGTGTGTGTGTGTGTGTGTGTTGCGTTGTGGACTTGCGTGTTGGCGTCAGCAGTGTGAGAGTGGCCGTTTGTGTAAGGGAAGGACGTGGCAGAGGGGGTTTGCAGTGAGTGGATGTCAGCCTAGCTTCTCACCATGCAGTTTCCCTGGCTCCTGGCCCACTGTTTACAGTGTGACTGTGTTGTGTTACAAGGCAACCGAGTGGAATGAGTTCACATTGCTGAGATGTTTCTGCAACATTTTTCAAGGAAAAATGCGTCTCGATTACTGCTGCACTATAAAGTTGAAAACTGAATTATTTCTGCCACATGCACACATGCGTGCAATTTTTAGTTTCCTTATTGTTCTTGCTACATAATAATCATTTGATAAAACCTAAAGTGATTATTTGGTGGTGTTGAAAGTAGCTGTTTTTATTCAGCGCGTCTTGACGTTTCTACTAAATAATTTATTCCATCAGGTTAGCTTTTGGTGTTAAGTGGGCACTTGTGTTGCTGCCAGACTCGGCTCATGTTGAACGCAATTAGTTTGATGAGCGGTCTGATTGACTTGCAACAAAAACACAGAGGTTTGAGAAATGCATTGAGCTTATACGTTGAGTATGAAAATACTGAGATTTTCGACATTAAAGATACTATTGAAGTGCATTCACACCTGCCTTGTTAAAATTGCTTTAATAAAAGTCTAGTTTTTTCCCCAGAAAGTCTGGTTCATTTGCAGACGTATGAATGTGTTCTCCATCGACAATGCTGACCAAAAAGGTGAACAATGGTCCAACTAAAAACTGTGGTCTCTGTTTGATTAAAGTGAACTCTAGTGTGGTTCGAATGCATATATGAATGTCAAGTAGACTGGTGTTCACTCCAAAACCAAGAAAGGAACAATTATTGCAAGGTATCTTGGATAATTTCAACCAAAACAAACACTTGAGTCTAGCGCTAGGAGGAGAAATGACTCGAGATCTTCTGCCAAAGACAAAAGAGAAGTCCTACAACCTGTGTTTACATTTTGTGGAGAAGAAAGTACCTCTGTGTCGTCTTCAGAGGTTTTTGCATTGTTTCTTTAATGGTTCTTTGTGCAGCGCCACCGCAGGCGAGGGGATGAACAAGTTGTTTAAAGGGTTTTGTTGGTTTGACACGGTGCAGTGTGAAAGCGAATTGCACCAGCTGAATATGTAACAAATGCTGCAACATTGGTCCCCAATCGAACCGAGTCTACCTGATTATCAGTTGTGAAATCTCCCTTAGAATCTTCGGAGTCAGTATAGTTGTTGTAAGACCACAAAAAGCTCGCATAATGCCAGCTGACTATATTAAACAGCAGAAAACTGAAACTTTGCAAGCTGATTGTGGTAAAATGTTCTCTCACTTTTTTGTTTGCATGTCTAAGGAAACGAAACCACACTGATGTATAGTGGGAAGATCTGATCTGCCTCGACCTATGCCTTTGTTTATGAAGGCATATCCTTCCGGTAATTAACCAAAAGTACATCCAAGTTTTCACTCTCGATTTCTAAAGCAGAAACATTGGGTACAGCATTTTTAGGTAAACTTCTGATTTCTCTAAAGTCGTTCACGGAAATTACTAACAATCAGTTGGAGTAAAGGAGTGAATTTGTTGCTGAAACTTAACATTTGTTCTAGCAAACTGCATCATGTCACAAACAATAGGTCTTTTTTTTCTTTTCTTTTTCTTTTTTTAATCAAAATATGCCTGATTTTGTAATATCAGCCTGGAGATTTTGTAACCTTTTGATGGCATGTCTTCATAGGTGTGCAGCATCTTGTGCACTAATGTTCCATCGTATTGATCTTAATGAGATGCTATAGAAACAACCACAGCTTTCTCCGGCTTTTTGAAGCATAGTGCAATGCAACACCTGTTGCTGCACACCGTCAGTCAACTGACTGCACTTTTCTGTTGCTTACAAGTAAGACAAATTTCCAGTTGCCAAAATCACATCGTTGAACACGGCTGGACTTGCATAAATTAACACTTTCATCAAAAGTGAACTCTCCTATTGCTGGATTAGACATGATCCCTCCTTTCAGAGCAACTAGTCCTGCCGTTTATTTTACTTTTAGAAGATCGCTTTGTTATGTCTCCCTGAAGGAAGACTTGAAGCGGTACATAGCGATCCCGTTATCGGCTTTGTTTTGTTGAGTCATTACTGCCAGGTTCATAAATGCCTTCAATAAACATCTGTGTGACATGCTTGTTAGATTTTCAGGCTCTCAGCTTGTTGCCTCCCACGTGTGTATTATTAAGCAGTTCTGTGTGTTCACAGGTGAATGAGTGCTTTGACTAAAGTGGGTTTTCTCAAGCTCCTGGTATTTTGGAACAGTGTGAACCACTGTGCTGCGTGTTCTCTGTTGAGATTTGGATTTTGAATAATAACCCCTCTACAGGATAGAAGCTTGCTATATTTAGACAACAGCAGTTCACAGGAAAAAATATTTTCTTTCCAAAAAAAAAAAAAAAAGAAAAGAAATTACAACTAAATAAGTAAAAGTCAAATATTTATTTAATTTCTTTATTTTAAAATTAGGTGTATTACGCGTGTTCGTTTTATTGTTTTCATTTTTAAAGTTTTATATATTTTTATTGTCTGTATGCTGTAGTTGGGTGAAACAGAAGTCAAATTCCTTGGTGGTTGTTTCTTTGTTCACAAACCTGGCCAATAAAGCCGATTCTGATTATTAATCAAGAACACATGAAAATGCTTGGCTACAAAAGTAAGCGCACTACTATAAATTGGGTTTCTTAGATCTAAGAGGGAAATAAGAATGAATAAAATGACAAAGCTGATATACAAAAAATGGGGGGTGCGAATTGGTTAAAGAGGTTTTGTTTTGAATCTGAGCATGTCACCTCAGCTTGTAGTAAGTTTCCATTTACCAAAGAGGCACGTTTTTGAACATCTAATGAGTAATTCTGCAATGTAAAAAGGAGTTTGTTTGAAGCTGAAAATCATGTGGTTGAGTTTGTGTAAAATGCCCCCCCCCCAAAAAAAGTACCACTCTGACTGTATTGTTCTCTGTAAAAACAAAAACAAAATTTCCTGGAGTCTTGTTGTTTAATACCACATCTATAAATTAATATATGTGTGGGTTTCTGGCTGAAGACAAACCAACTGGCGGCAGTAGGAGGAGATTTCTAAAGATTTAAGATGCTATCATTACTACTTGGCCTAATCTATTGATGAGTTCAAAAGCTGGGTGCTTTAGTGCATTTCTTCTTCTGTGGTGGTGGCCCTGTGACTCACACCGAGTAGAGGCCAGTTCCAAGATGCCGATAAAAACCACAGAACATCAACCCCGCCTCTTCTATAATCATGCCACTCCCAACTATCCTGGATGAACATTTTTAGTGAGCTAGAAAATCAAGAGCAGCATCTTATTTCTATAAATACCTCTTAATAGATGCCTGTTTTCAGAGCTTTTGTGTGGGCTCACTACACAAGTTTCACAAATTACCAAACACGTAATCTGCGCATGTGAGTAGCAGAATTCCCAGCCCTCCCTCATGCTTTTTTTTTTTTTTTTTTTTTTGCACATTTTATTCAAGTAATTCTAAGTCTTTACCCTTTCATCAACCTAGTCATTTTCCACAGGAAACAAAAAACAAAAAACACGCTATGTCCCGACTGTAAATAAACAAGCTCACATTGTGTGCTGTTACCTCACTTCAGGTTTCTTTTTTGTTGTGGGGAGATTTTCTATGAACTTCCCCCTGAGCGCAGCTTTCAACTGCAGCCTACACATGTGGGACCCGTGAGTCAAATCGGAGATGAGTCACACGCTCAAACATGACTCTTATTTTTCAGTGACACATAACAGGCACCTTTTTTTTTTTGGTCGGGAGCGCTGAAGCTGTGGGGAAAGTTGAAATGAAAGCACCATGGGTTGATGGGGAGGGAGAGTAAACAAAGCAGCACCACCCAGGCAAATAGGCGAGCCTTCAGTGAGCTCCTGTATAAAGATGAATGTTTCATAACAATAGCAGAATGATACAATCGTTGGAGTAGTACAAACGGTACAGTAAGTTGTGATGTCAGCAAAGAGTTAGTGTTCTCGGCTTTGATGAGGCTTTGCAAGCCTCAGCAGAGCCTAAATAGCCTCAACAAGATTGTCGCAGATTAAAGTGGAAAATAACAGTTTAAGGATCAAAGTGACTCATGCCTCAGACATTCGCGTCTCTTTTTTTTCTACCACTCTAAAAGCAGCCATGTGTCACTTTTTTGTTTTTAGTCATTATGTGCTTAAATTTTGTCCCTTAGAGCTTAGAAGTTTTGAAACCCTTGACACACTTTCATCAGATATTTACATCTTTGAGGCATATGCTTTCTGTCTGCATGACGGTGAAATGGAATAGAATTGGTAGTCTAAAATGGCAGCGGGAAGAGCTCTTTGCAAACGTTTTGATTGTGTCTCTTACTGCTGATTCACTCAATTCTGGATTAACATATTCAAATAAACCAACGCTGAAAGTTGGCAGGGTTTCCTTCAGGGTTGATGTGCCTAGAAATGCCAGAAATTCTCCGCTTTGGTTTTAATCGTCAGCGTCGATCACGTTTGATATTAAACTTGCAAAGATGCAGTTCTGTGGAGGGTGCAGTGTGTTTGTGGGTGTTTCATGATTAGAAATGTCAGCATGTGATGTGTCGTATTTGTTGGCATTTCCCCCATACACATAACCTTATCGTGACATTTTCAGTTTCTCTGCTTTTTGTAATTACAGTGAGACAGTCATTCAGATTCAATTGAAATTCTAAAATACTTCACTGATTACAAAAAAAAAAAGAAACGATTAAATCATCAGTAACCTCATTAATGTGTAATTTCTTCCGACCAGTGCAGTATTTCTGTTTTTAATCATTTGGTGCACTATTGTTTTTTTTGTTTTTCTAATAACTTTTCATTATTTTAAAGTGATTTTATTAATAAACATTTATCTGATTATCAGCAAAAACAGTAGAATTGATTAAATGAACATCTACACAGTCAAACAAAATGACTAATACGCCTTACAATTTTACACCGTTCACTAAAATCACAAACCGCAGTGAATTGTTTTGTAATTTTTTTGAAAGATAAACCAACACATAGTACCTCATTAAAAGGTGTAGGAAAACAATATATTTTTACAAACAAAACCCTAAGAGTTATTATTTTCCAGTCAGCTTTAGTCTGATACCGTTAAGTAAAATCCAGAGCAGCCCGTTGTATTCAGTCACCAAATTAGAAAATAGTCCACCGGTGTGTAATTTAATCTGAGTCTAAATACAGATGTTTGTTTCTATATTAAGGCCTCAGTGGTTTGCTAGAAAACATTGTTGGGCAAACGGCTCATGAAGATCAACAACCACACCAGACAGTCTGGAATAAAGTTGTGAAGAAGTATAAAGGAGCATCAGGTTATAAAAAATAATATCCGTAGTCAGTAGATGGATGGATCAATAGATGCACAATGCTGTTTGCTTCTCTTCATGAAGAACAGGGAGGATGGTCAGTTGATTTTTAGAAAAGCAATTCTGGAAGAAAATCTGTTGGAGGCTGCAAGAAAAAACAAAAAACAAACAAAAAAAAAAAACATAAAAATGAGGCAACTGTTCACCAGTTTCAATTAGTCAGATGGACCCCAAAAAACTTGGAGTTGTGATTGGACCAAAAGGTGATTCTACTATGAATTGATTAGATGAGGGCAAACCTGTCATTTTTTTTCTGCTAAACAGTCATGCACTTCTTTCTGTTGCTCTATCACACCAAATCCCTACAAAATCCATTAAAGTGGTTGTGGCAAGATCAAGGGGTATGAATACATTTTGCGCTGTATGTAGTGTGCATTACAGAACTGTTGAAAAGTTACTATTGCTCAAGTTTTAGTATGTTTTATGAGTCATGTTTTTTTTATGCTTCTGGCCTGAGTGACTTGAATCTGATCCACACAAAGACTGTTTTTATTATATTCCTTATATTTTTGTTCTCCTCTCAGGAGCCGTTGGGCCCCAGGCCCTGTTCTCCATGCCTCGGCGGCCTGGCTATGGCACCATGGGGAAGCCAATCAAGCTGCTGGCCAACTGCTTCCAGGTGGAAATCCCAAAGATGGATGTCTACCTCTACGAGGTCGACATCAAGCCTGACAAGTGCCCACGACGAGTGAACAGGTAAGATCTGGCTCTGTTAATGGAAATCACTTCATCACATCTGTTTAAAACGAGGCATTTTACTGATATCTAATGCTGCACAGCTGGCAGTAAGTGGGTACATTCGTTTGTATTGTCTAGTTAACATATAAATCTAGGTACTGGTGACCACTTCCTGTCAGAAGCTGCTTTAGAGACAGAGTCCAACTCAAAATCACTTCCAGCTAAACAGATGTTCATGAACATGACTCACATCATTGGTTGGTTCTTCCCTGAGTGATGAACATTAGAAACATCCACCACTGTCCCAGAGCCAGAAGGTTTTTCTTTTCTTCAGTTCAGCTTTCAACTTGTCGTCTACTCGTTTGACCCTTTGCCCTGCTAAAGGCGCCACAAGCCGGTTAAAATGTGTGACTACTAGACGCATGAATAGCTTTTTCCAAAAGCCATCAACGCCCTGAGTCAGTGCACACCATGACACACACCACATCCTGCGTTTTAAATTTGAAGTATTTTTATTATAAATTTGTTCTAATGACTAAAGTGCCACTAAAAAAAACAAAAAAAAAAAAAAAACAAGGCGTCCCGACCTGGATTCAGCTAAGCAGAAATGGGTTAGTCTGCTTTTGGCAAAGTAGTGCTATGATTCATCAAGGGATTTAACCTTAACTGCTGCTGGGAGTAGCTTTTTTTCTCAAGTACTCTGTTGACTCCACTTGTATTTGTGGAAAATGTGTCCTTGTGCTTCTCAGGGTTCCAGTTATTAGTGAAGCAACAAACAATAAAGAGGAGATTGCTGAAATGACTAAAACTGTGAACCGCCTTAGTAAAATCTGACAGGATAGCGGTGAACAATCATCTTTGAGGAAACCAAATAAAGAAGAAAATGTTCTAATTGTTTGTGACAATCACTTCCAGGAAAATGAATTTAAACTGCTCCAAGACTTGGTTCTTTGTGAACCTTGGCAGATTTTCTAATGCAAAAATTTGTGTTTAAAGTTTTTCTTTCTTGATGGCGGAAGTTGGATAGGAGAGTAGCCAGGATGCAAATTGTAAGAGTAGTCCAGATGTTTTCACACATTAACTGACTTCTTTAAAGATGATTGCATTCTTTTCATCTCAAAATGTTTTCATAATTCCTGTGAACCACAAGGCCCTTGTAATGTCATGACCGCTGTTCTTTTTTTCATTGACTTACCTTCCATTAATCTGTTCTTATTGTTGAAATCTAGCTTACCTAAACTTTTTCCTGCCGGGCTTTAGTTCAGCCAGTGATGGCATCCTTTTCCTCTTCACCAGACTTAAATATTTCCACCTTCCAAGTAGAGCACTAAGTGTGTTCTCACAGTCTGTCTGTCACAGGCTCTCTGGAATATTCAGAACATATTACTGCTAATACTTCTCTGTCCTCTTCTTATTTGTCCTTTTCATTTTCCCACATTAGTATTTTAATGTTGAGGCTGTTGGTTTTACTTAGCTTGTTTTGCTCTCCTCTTCTTTTTTTTTTTTTTGCAGTAAAGTTTTATTGCCTTGTTTATTTTGAGTTTTACGACTTAAAGGAGTTATTTAAAAAAACAAATAAATTGTTACTGAATCAATGTATTGAGTCGGGCTGAAGCGATAAGTCAGATTAATTATGATGAATTGAATATTGAAATAATCAGCTAAGTATATACTGTATACATATTCTAGTCATTGGAGAAAAAAAAGCAAATTGCTGAGATATCTACCTATCCAAAGCAATAACAAAACTAAAACTTTGCCAAAATTACACAGTTCATGTTCATAACATAAAAAAACAACTTTTTTTGTCGGTAAATATGTTCTACCCAGAATTCAAGTGGAATAGTTGTAGCTAAGGGAATGCTGTCATTGCATTTTAGACAAAAAAAATTTGTTCTTATTGAAAAAAGGAATTGAAATGTTAGCGTTTTTAACTTACTTCTAGTATTTTCCAAAATATGCATAAGTGGGTGAATAAAAAAAAAATCTGCAGAATGTGCAAATTTTTTTTATCCGATTAATCATCGGAATAATTGATAGTTTAATCAATTACTAAAATAGTTGTTAGCTTCAGCGTTACATTGGAGCAAGTTGCACCTTTATTAGGCCTCTGTTTCGTAGAGAGTGTGATTCCCACACACTGATGCATTTCAGAAAATGCCACTCAACAGCAACAATGACTGAAGAACTAGCAGGAACAAATGAAGGCTGTTATGGTTAAACTTGGATTTGCACGACACACACCAGATTTGCAGCAGCTTTAAATAATTGCATTTAAATCAATAGTTACTCATTTTAGATACCTCAGTAAACCTTAACACCACATATCACCCAACTCCAGTAGAAGATGGCTGGCTGTGGTCTGACCTTTAAATTATCAATACAAGAAGCAACTGGGGAGAAATAAATGCTGTAGTTTCTTATGTGTTTCTCAAAATTATGTTCCAAGCATATCCAAGAAACCAACATTAGATTATTATACAACAGTAAATCATAATTTTTTTCATCTTTAATTTTGCAGTGTGCTTTGTGCATTTGAAGCAGCCTGTGGTTTGTGTTGTTTATTGTTTGAGGAATCTCCCATCTTGCTGAAAACGGCAATAAAACCTTGTGTTTTTTCATGCCATACAGGGAGGTGGTCGACTCCATGGTGCAGCACTTCAAGGTCACAATTTTTGGAGATCGGAGGCCGGTTTATGATGGAAAGAAGAGCTTGTACACAGCCAACCCACTGCCTGTGGCACCGACGGGGGTGAGCCAAAATATAATCATACAAATGTTCAATGAATGATCGATTGAATAACTGCAACTTTTTTTGGTCTTTCTTGACTGTTTTTGCTTCATCCCACAGGTGGACCTTGATGTCACCCTTCCAGGCGAGGGAGGCAAAGACCGTCCCTTTAAAGTTTCCATCAAGTTCGTGTCTCTGGTCAGTTGGCACATGCTGCACGAGGTGCTGACGGGCCGCAGTATGCCTGAACCGCTTGAACTGGACAAGCCCATCAGCACCAACCCTGTGCATGCCGTGGATGTAGTCCTGCGACACCTACCCTCCATGAAGTGAGCTGCTACTGATTTTATTTTTATTTTTTTTGTTAAATTAATATTATAATTTTTTTTTACCTGTATTTTTCTGGAAAGATCCATTTCCTTCACTGGCTTCTTTTCTAATTAAGGTTTTAATCTTCGATAACTTATAAGCAGTCTTAGATAAATAACATTTATTGAAAAATTTACCCTCAAGAAACTAGACCATCTATCCTGGGTTTTCTCCACTCAACTTCTACTATCGTGACTTAAAATAGAAAAATGTAATAGAACTTGTCCCCTTAGATATTCTTTGTAAATGTCATGTGTTTGTGTCGCCATAGTGGCTCTAGTATCAGCACTCTGATCCAAACGGAAATCAAACACATCTTTTATGAACGCTCACAAAACAACATACTATCTTGCAGTCAATAGCTTTTTCCTGAGGCTCAGCACAAGACGGAGTTCTACACAATATTGCCAAAGCTGTAATAAAAAACTCTTTCAAAGGGTTATTAAAAGGTTGTTTTTATCAGCACCTTTCATTTAGCTCTTCTCACAGGTGCTGGAGGCTGAAGGTATTACTTTGGTATCTCCACACACCATCAGTGCAGGAGTCACAGAATAAAATGTGGCCTACATGCAGAATTTAATGTGTCTTTTGTGCAAAGTAATGAGAGGTGGATGCGCTGAGGCTGTGTCATCAGTTTCTCATTTCACTGATGCTGTCCGAGATTATATTCAAGATAAGCTGAATGTGACACCGTAACAAAACATTCTGATGTACGCTCTCAAGTTAGGATGTCATTTTCCTTTTACCTCCTGATCGTTTTTGTAGTCTGCTGATTTGTTCACTTTCACGTCTGTGTTAAGATTCCTTAAACATTTTCTAAACCGTCTTCAATCATTTTGCTTTTCTCTAATAATTCTTCCCTCACTTCGTTCAGGTACACTCCAGTTGGCCGATCTTTCTTCTCAGCCCCAGAGGGCTATGACCATCCTCTGGGAGGAGGGAGGGAAGTTTGGTTTGGCTTTCACCAGTCTGTGCGCCCTGCCATGTGGAAGATGATGCTAAACATTGATGGTGAGAGACCACTTCTACTTTTCGTTTTGTTTACTTACACAGACTTCGTAAAACACATCCAAGCTTATGTGAAGTCATGTAGATTTTTTTGATTCCATTTCTTCTGTTATTGGGAATTGAGATTCTAATAAGCGAGATTGCTTACAAGCAACTTTTGCTATCCAATTTTTAATCACTTAATTGGAAAAATAGTCAACATCAACACAGTGTAGGTCTAATCTGTTAAGTCAAGCAGAAAGACCGGCCCTTTTTACATGTTGACAAAGTATTTATTTAGCTGCAGTTACATCTTTGCTACAAATGATCAAACTTACACAGTAGTTGTCAAAGACTCTGCTGAGGCCAAAGAACCAGTTACTTTAGAGCAGTGTTTTTCAACCTTTTTTGAGCCAAGGCACATTGTTTTAATTGAAAAAATCACGAGGCACACCACCAACCAAAAATGTAAATAAAGATGCTCTGTAGCCGCCCATATTACATATAAAGTCATTCTTATCAAAATGTCTTGAATAGGAATCAAATAAACACAAAAATGTATTTTTATCATATTTTACATTTCTTATTTCAAATTGCACTTAACATGTCCACTTCAAAAATACACCTGAACAGTGCCACAACACTGTGGTGTGTGATGCATGAACGTAGTAACATTCATGCATCACTAATTCTCTTGTTTTAATATAAAATGCTCTGTACCTACTGCCATCTAGTGGTAAAAAAATTACATGATTACGCCGCTAGTCACTACTACAGCAAAGACACTCAAAGATGGCATTATTTGCAGATAATTAATTCGTTTTCAAAAAATCTTTTAAGACCAATTACCGTATTTTCCGGACTATGAGCGCACCATGCTATAAACCGCACCTTCACATTTTTTGAACACCCCCCCCCGGAAACTTGCATATATCAGCCGCACTGGGCTACAGGCCACTGGTATCTCTGCCGCTCTCGGTTTCCCATAAGGACCCAGCTGAGGGCTGCGTCCTAATAACTGCTGGATATATTAAGGATGCAGTTCTCTGTCTACAAATCCGGTTTTATTCACGCCGAGTTTACGTGCAGCGGCTTTATTTCCCTCCTATACAGCCAGATCGATACTCAACTTAGAAGCTGCATCATATGAGTTTGAAAACATTTCTCCGTCGTGACTGCTGCTAGCATGTGCTTGTTCTAAATGAAAATTATCGCGTTCTTCTTTGATTTCCTATTTTGACTTCTAATGATTCACTTCCTGCTAAAGAGCCCCCTGGTGGTTGAAGAAAAATCCACAGAAAAGCCGCATTTTCAAAGTGTAGGAAAAAAGTAGGAGCTTATCGTCCAGAAACTACGGTAGGGGAAATTGGATAATTTCCACGGCACACCTGACAGTCATTCACGGTACACTAGTGTGCCACGGCACAGCGGTTGAAAAACACTACTTTAGGGAATTAAGTTAATTTTATGGAGACCCTGAAAGTGCTAAATTTAAAATGTGGTTTTTGCACCTGCTGCTTTGGTCAGAGAGCTCGGAAAAGGAACAGTGGTTTTGACGTGACAGTTGATGGAAACCGAGGGAAGCTATGAATGTGTCGGCGTTTGCTTCAGTTGCTGAGACTTGTGGGTGGTCGTGGGTTGTTGGAGTCTAGCTATGTGCGGCATTTCCTTAACACAGCTTTTGTATTGCTGTGAATGCCTAAAACCCCTGGTTGAGTTTAGGTCTTTGCCTCTTATAGCTGGATCCCCTCTTTGCCCTATTTTTGGAGTCTGACAACATTTATAAACAGCTGCCTGACCCGAGACTTGTCTAATCTCCATCTGTAACAAGAACTTTGTTTGCAAATCATTCAGTATTACAATTATGTACTGGAAATATCGTTTGACAAGTGGGTAATTTTTCCTTTTCATCTCTTTACCAAATCTGCCCTCCTACACACTCTGTCATGAAAAGTCCAGATAGGTGTAGCTGCAGTGAAGTTAGATTAGATCATTCATCATAACTGCTAAAGTAAAAGGTTATTGCATGGGAGGTCAGTTGCAGTTGAAGTGTTGTCACCTCCTATTTTTGAAAATTGGAGGTTTGGTACGTTGGTTGCATTCTTTTTGGATCATAACATTTGTTTAATTTTTAGAAAAGCTATTTATGCATTTTATTTTACATCAAAACCCACCCTGTTGTATTTTGCATTTAGTCTTTGTTTTCCTCCCTGAGCTTTGTTCAAACCTTAACGAGGCAATCGTGAAAGTGGTGTATTTGTAAGCATACAGTAGAAGTTATCATAAAAGATTTCTGTATAAATCTTCATTCAGGAACTTTTATTCTGTGTCTCTGTTGCAAATGATTTGATATCTATTTATCACCTCCTGATTTAGCTTGTTAGCCTATGACTCAAAACCAAGTCATCATGAACATATGGTCCTGCAGAATGGTGAACCCTGTAGTTGGAGTTGTCATGCCAACAAGAGATGCACCAATTAAAACGTGGCAAACTACCGATCTGTTGTTGTTTTTTTTCCTTCTTTTTTTAGCTTTAGCTTGCCAATATAATTTTCATGCGGCTCCAATTTTCCTTAACCTTGATTTAAATACAACATTGAGCCTGTTTTTCTTGCCTTTCTGCCTCGACACATCATTAATTATTTGCACTTGGAGCAAAGGCAATGTTACTGTGTATGTGTGTGTGCCTGGGTACTGGTTGTTGAACAGGATTTTACACTGATTTTAAAACGAGGACAAAAGGTTGACATTTTAATGTGGCCATTAATACTGTTAGCATGGCTAGCGTTTCTAAAACGGGTATTTGTGTTTTTTCTAGAGATTGCAGGACTTCATGTCTGAGATTTCAAAAATGGCAACATTTCAGTACCTCTTATCAACTAGACAACTTGCTGTCTCTCTCGCAGAATCAACTCCCTGTAAACTCATCATAGGAAAGAGTTTTCCTTTTAAATAGCTTTTTGTATCACTGTTATTTAAAACGCCTCACTGATACTGTGACAGTCAGAAATGTTAAATGCATTAGGTTTTCACAATTTTCTTTTCAGATATAGTTTTTTCTGTCCTAAGTTAATTGCAACAAATCAGTTAATTGCATGATAAATTAAAATGAGCTAGATGATCACAAAAGTTTTACCTGCTTTTCCTGCACCATTTCTAATGCTTAATGTTTGCTGAAGGGAACAGACTTCATAATCATTTTTGTTAAATTTGGTTATTCCAATTTTTTGATTGTTTAGGGTTTTTTTTTAATTTATTTTGGTTAACATGTCTTCTAATTCCAGTGTAAGTTGCTCCTTGTAAATTAAAGTTTATTGATCTTTGAGAGGGCAAACCTGCATTATTATTCTATTAACATGATCATATTTAAAATTTGTCTCAAAACAACACTATTCTCACTTTGTGCTGTAATTTTTGGGAGAATTTATCATGCAGCAAAGTTTTTAATTGTGACAAATCTATTAAATAATCAATAATTCTTCTTTCTTTGTCTTTCAGTCTCTGCCACAGCCTTCTACAAAGCCCAGCCAGTTATCCAGTTCATGTGCGAAGTGCTGGATATCCACAACATAGATGAGCAGCCTCGCCCCCTCACAGACTCTCACAGGGTCAAATTCACCAAAGAAATCAAAGGTGATGCAGGGGATTTGAGATCTGCCTCCACGTCATAAATCAAGTTTTAACTCAGTTTGAAGCGTGTGTGTTTGCTTGGCGAGCGGTTGAGCAAGATTAGCTTTAGCGCGTGACACAGCCGTTCACACAGGAGCATTTGTGTTTAATTGACACCTTGGTGATGTCCACCAGGTTTAAAGGTGGAAGTGACACACTGTGGAACGATGCGGAGGAAGTACCGTGTTTGCAACGTGACCCGTCGTCCTGCCAGCCATCAAACGTGAGTCAGTGTGTTGGCATGCAGTAGGGCATGAAAAGAGGAGGGGAGGACAGGGGACAGGGCTCAAATTGGGAAGTCATCATCAGCTCACCAAACACTGCAGACAGGAGCAGACTCGTTCGATTGTTTATTTTATTTATGGCTGAACAGTCTGTCAAAACCCAGCTTTGATTTCTATTGGCTAAAAACATAAAAATGGATCAGCAAACGCTTAAACTCAGGAGTCATAATTCATTGTTTTGCTACCATTGCTATAACATATCTATGAGTTTGTATAATTTGAAGTTTCTAAATGGAATTGAGAGTTTCCACTCATGGATGGCACCGTATGAAAATGGATCGGTGATTTATATTGATATAAGTGTTTTACTTCCTTAGGTTCCCTCTGCAGCTGGAGAACGGTCAGACAGTTGAACGCACAGTAGCCCAGTACTTCAGGGAGAAGTACAACCTGCAGCTCAAGTACCCGCATCTGCCCTGTCTGCAGGTGGGCCAGGAGCAAAAGCACACCTACTTGCCCCTGGAGGTAAGAGAAAACCAGCTTTTTTTCTTTTAATCAAATCTGTGTCACCTGCATTAGAAAAATAAATTGAGCAGCTGTAAAAATTTGTTGGATAAAAAAAAAGTCCTTTACTGGCTAAATATAGAGAAATAAACTTAGCTTTTTTGTTTTCTGTCAGGTGTGTAACATTGTAGCGGGTCAGCGGTGCATCAAGAAGCTGACGGATAATCAGACCTCCACTATGATTAAAGCCACAGCTCGCTCTGCGCCCGACAGGCAGGAGGAGATCAGCAGGCTGGTGAGTTTTGGAGAACCATTTATAAACTACTGCAGCAGACCATTTCTGGTATGAGATTTTTAAATATATATACAAAAATATATATATATATCTATATATATATATTTGCTCAAAATAAAATTCACAGCATTTAAATTTACTTCTAATTATTGGACGATTGATTAGCGTGACATTAAATCGAATAGAATACAAAGCCTCTGTCACTCTGCACCGTATGAAATGATTTTGTAGAAAAGATTTATGAAATGTTTGACGATAATTAGACGAAGTTGTCAGCATGTTTTCTCTCTGCATTAAGTCTAGTTCTTACTGCAGAGTTCTACTAGTTCTACTATAGAATGTTTGAACAGAAGCTAATTAACGGAAGGTCCACATCTTCGGCTCCATAATACTCTCTGCCCATCTCTGTGGTAAATTACTGGTTTTATAATCACCTCACTCTCCCTTGTTCTCATTTTGTGTTATTACTGGAGGCATGTCTCTGTGCTTCTCCGCCACATTTGGCAATTACAGCACAGATCTGCCCAAGGTCAGAAAAATGCCCCAGCCTAAATGGCTTTAATGTGAATCTGCGACCGTCTCAACAGCATGTTGTTTATAAGAGAGGCTGAAAAACTGCACTGATTGCCCAGGGCAGATTAACAATACGCATTGTAAATGCGCCGTTACCTTATTACACTCCCCAGCTGTTCTCTGAAAATAAAAATGGCTGGGTTAGAGCGGAGGAGATCGCTTCAAACAGTGTTTTCATGCTCTACTGACTGAAACTTACAGGATGAAAAAGAAATTCAGTCTGATAAAGCGTGTCTGTGAGAACCACATAATGAATCCGATAGAAGATGAAGACAAAATCGTAAAATGTTTAGATGGGAGTTCTCTTTCCGTCAGTCTCCAGGTGTTTTTATGCAGTGATTAGCTGCCCAGCATCAACCTTGCTGACCATTAATTAATCCCTCGCCTCCCTTTTCCTGCAGGTGCGAAGTGCCAACTACGAGGCGGACCCGTTTGTGCAGGAGTTCCAGTTCAAAGTGCGCGACGAGATGGCTCATGTGACGGGGCGAGTGCTACCCGCCCCCATGCTGCAGTACGGCGGCAGGGTGAGCACTGAGCACTTTATGGTACCCTTCTTTTAAATCACGCCCATTCTCTCCGTTTGTCTGACACGCTCTGCCCCTCTGTCTCTGTGGGGAACTAATCACTGCCTTCTGTTTGTATTTGATGTCCTATTTTATTTTATTTTTATTTATTTTTTTGCCCATGTTGAGTCTCAATAGTGTAACCTTTAATCCAATTTATATAATTAAAAAAAGAAGGTTTTCTAGATCCAAAGTATTCCTTAAATACTTAAATTATGAAACTAAGCATCAGAAAAATTGTTTTGGATTCCCAAATTATGTTTGACTGGTGTATTTCCCAGCATCTTGGTATTAATGGTTGTCTGCATAGATGACATGCAACAGCTTTATTTAGTTAGGATAAACTGAAAAGGCAGCCTATTGAGACTGAACTATGTTTTGGATTAACATTTGTTTATCCTACTGGAGGAAACACACCTTTTTTTTATTCATTCAAATCAGTCACACACACCCAAAATTTGCTTCTCAGACACTTTATTGCATCACACCAGCAACGTACCAAAATTTAGAGTTCTTTGCAATAAGCTATTGTGACATTTGAATTTAAAATCTTATTTTAGAATCTCTTAATACCTTTATTTACTATTTAATTCATTTTTGTCAAGTTACAGTGACAAATTTCTCTTGTTTTCTGGGATTTTATGTTATGGACCAACACAAATCAAATGTGAAGTGGTAAAAAAAAATTAAACAGTTTTCAAAAGTGTTTTTCAAAAGAGAAATCTAAAGTTTCCAATCATAAAATCCCCAAGAATAGAAGTTTGCTGTTGTAACGAGATACAATGTGGTAAAGTTAAAGCTGTTTGACAACTTTTACCAGCTGCTGCTTGTCTCAGTGTGATCTCCAGTGAATAAGTGATGTAGTTGGTGAGTGCATGAGTTTTGTGCTTTTTTTTATTTATTTTTTATTTTTCCCAGTGTTGTCACTTTTGTTTGTCTGTTCAAGTGAGTCTTCTGAACATTTTTTGCTCACTTAATCTTCAGTCCATGTGTTGAGTGTGTGATGTCGTTCCAGAACCGCACGGTAGCCACACCCAGCCACGGGGTTTGGGACATGAGGGGGAAGCAGTTCCACACTGGAGTGGAGATAAAGATGTGGGCCATCGCCTGCTTTGCCACACAAAGACAGTGCCGGGAAGAAATTCTCAAGTAAGGCTGCTTCCTCAGTCTGGTATCTAAGGAAGAAAAGTGTGTCACTTTAAACACCACAGGAGTATATGTTACTTTTTTTTTTTTTTTTTTGGCCTTGATTATCTGATTTATTTATTTATTTTTTTTTTTTTCTAGATGAATGTTGCTCAGTGGTTTTTGAATCGTTCAATCTTGCTTGCAGGGGTTTCACGGACCAGCTACGTAAAATCTCAAAGGATGCTGGGATGCCCATCCAAGGCCAGCCGTGCTTCTGTAAGTACGCCCAGGGGGCCGACAGCGTGGAGCCGATGTTCAGACACCTGAAGAACACCTACGCTGGGTTGCAGCTCATCATTGTCATCCTGCCTGGAAAGACTCCGGTCTATGGTTAGAAAACTACTCAAATATAAGTATTTTTTTTTATTTAAAATGCAAATAGCTCACAGGTGGTTGTAGTTAGAAAATAAAGTTGAATACTTTTATGAGATAAACCAGCAACAAAAACTGTACAAGATCCTTTAAAGTGCTTTTTTGTTTTTGTTCAATCATCCAAAGCTGAAGTGAAGCGAGTGGGAGACACCCTCCTGGGCATGGCGACTCAATGTGTTCAGGTGAAGAATGTAGTGAAGACGTCGCCTCAGACTCTCTCCAACCTCTGCCTGAAGATCAACGTGAAGCTGGGAGGAATAAACAACATCCTGGTTCCTCACCAACGGTTGGTCATGACGAATTTTCACACTCTTTCTTCACAGTTTGTTTAAAATATCTCTGATTAATCTGACCATCATGTTGTTTTTATTTTCAGGCCATCAGTGTTTCAGCAGCCAGTTATCTTCTTGGGGGCAGACGTTACACATCCGCCAGCTGGTGATGGGAAGAAGCCTTCGATTGCAGCGGTTAGTTTCATGTCGATTTGGACATTTTCCTGTTTGTTTCTCCTGATCTCTCTTTTTTTTTTTTTTTTTTCCCTTCCTGTGATTCATCATTACTACTCCTCTCTCAAATGTTCCCTCTCAGGTGGTTGGCAGTATGGACGCCCACCCCAGCAGGTACTGTGCCACGGTGCGTGTCCAAAGACCCCGGCAGGAGGTCATCCAGGATCTGGCCTCCATGGTGCGGGAGCTGCTCATCCAGTTCTACAAGTCGACCCGCTACAAGCCCACCAGGATCATTTTCTACAGGGACGGGGTTTCAGAAGGCCAGTTCAGACAGGTGCGCTCCCTCTGACAAACTTTATTTCTTCAAACTGTTTTTAATTTTACTTGGATGGAAAAAAATCTGTTGCCCCAGGCTTTTGGATTTATCCCGGGATAATCTGGTGTAGCTGAAAGAGGATTTTCCTGGTTTGTTTTTGCCTTTAATCTTGCCGATTATGAATTGAAACCCAAATATAAAAAACTGTTTTGTAGCTTTTTCCTATTGTTAATCTTTTATGACATATTTGTACATTGGAACATTTTAATCTTGGCTGTTTTTTTTTGTTTGTTTGTTTGTTTTAGAACATGTATTGTTAAACAAGCTAATTTCTGTTTTATGTAATGTTAATTGCTAATATTACCAACAGTCACATAGAAGATTTAATATTTTCAACTTTTCATGTGACAGAATTTTAAATCTAAAAACGATGAACTCGAATGAAATGTTTTCTAGTATGTTATCCATTTTTGGATAACATGGCTGTTAAGTGACTATGGAAGCTGCATGTACCAAAAAATAATAATAAAAAATAAAAATGGGAGAACTTCCTTATATAAAATGTGTTTAGATTATTGCAGTTGCTTTACCAGACCTTTGCATGTTTGAATATCCCACTGATCGCATCACTGTGTGCAGGCAACAGCTGCTAGCCGTGCTTTGCTGATCAGTGCTGCAGCTGCTGCAGGCTTGAGATTAGTTTATACTTTGCTTGCCTGTAATATTGTTGGCTGTTTGCTCCGTTAGAACCAAAACTCATAATAAAGACTAACAGCGACCCATAGTGTTGCATTTCCATCATATGAAGGAAACATTTGATGCAGATTGAGGATTTGATTTGAGCTTAATTTTGTGATTTGAGAGTACTTCTGTACGTTTTCGTTCCTCTTACTGAAAGTCATTAAGAAGGATGCCTCTCATTCATCAGGTGCTGTACTATGAGCTGCTGGCCATCCGGGAGGCCTGCATCAGCCTGGAGAAGGAGTACCAGCCGGGCATCACCTACATTGTTGTGCAAAAACGCCACCATACTCGCCTCTTCTGTGCCGACCGAAACGAGAGAGTAAGTCCCAACCTAAAACTATTATCATATTAAGTCCTTTTATTTATTTGCTCCCACAGTAGCGATGATAAGTGAGAAGCATTGTGTTTACCATGTTATTGTTTCTCAATGTTTAGTCTAGGAGGTGCAGTCTCTGCAGGAGAGAGAAAGAAGAGTATCTCTGTAGTTTAACATAGAAACAAACCTCAACCTCACTGGTTCTTGATGCGTTTTAACTATTAGGAGGTAATTCTGGTTTACTCTGTTAATTAGGATGGTGAGGGTAAGTACTGAAAACATGCTTCTTTATTTGTCTTTTTTTTTAAATGACTGGATTATTAACCCTCCTGACCTGAGTAATTGCGTTCGATTAAAGCATTAGGGCTCTCACCAATCGCTCTGGAGTGGTACTCAAGGTCTCCAGACTGAGCTGAAGCCAGTAATAACCTTATTTTCTCCACAGACTCTCATACAGAGCATTAGGCTCTCAAGGGCACTGGGATTTTAATTGGTTGTTTTTGTTGTCTGCCTTTGTTGCTCCATGAACTGTTTCTGTTTTTAACTTTTACTCTGTGAAATACTTCAGCGTATTGAGTGCCTGTTAGATGTGCTGTTGATTTTTGTTTAGTTTTTCTCCTAATACTAAAATCCTTAGTATAGAATAACTGAGAGTGACTAAATCCTTTGCTAGGTTGGACGCAGTGGAAACATTCCTGCTGGTACTACTGTGGATACAGACATCACACATCCCTACGAGTTTGATTTTTACCTCTGCAGTCACGCTGGAATCCAGGTTAGTGCAGTTTTTGCACTTGTTTATCATTATCTGTAGAATCAATTCAAACGTGCTGATTAAAAATCACATTGCTTTTATTTTTTGATTTGATGATGTAGATAAGATGACTCAAGTGTCCTGTTTTGGACAATTTGAAGTTTGAGTTGTGGTTGACATTTACACTATGAAGATGTGTTTAAAAAAATAATGCTGTCAGTCTTCAATATATAATGTGGGTCTGGATCTTATTATTGGATTTTATTACCGATTAATCTATCAATTATTCTGACAATCGATTAGTTATTTAAAAAATTGCACACGCTGCAGATTTTTCATTTACCACTGAAGTTTTTTATACATTAGAAATGCATAAAAATGCAAATTAAGAAATGATTCAGTTCATTTTTAAAATAAGAAAACTTTTTTTTTTTGGCTAATATGCAACATGTCATTCCTTTTATCTTATACTTAATTATTTGTAGCAAAAGCTACATCTGCAGCTAACAAAAATACTTCTAATATCGACATGTAAAACATTCAGCCCTTTCTGCTCAAATGAACATAAATACAGTGCAGGGCTGATCTGTTGGCCATTTTTTGATTAACTGATTAATAATTGAACAGCCAAAAGTAGCTTAATATAAAGGGTTTTTATTTTGTAGAACTTGAAACATGTAAAACTTAAACTTTGCTACTTGTTGAGTTCTGGGTCGAACATATTTACAGACAAATGAATATTTTTTGTACGGTTTCAACTTAATTACTGTTCTGAGTGTGTTGTGTTTTCAGCAAAATGACCTTTTTTGAGTCTGTATACTCCAGTTAACGATTAATCAATATTCATTATCAACAATCAATAATATTAATCCAATACTACTTTTAAAAATCATAGCTAAACCTTGGTTGTCTTCATAATGCAGATGTTTCACCTTCTGTCTTCGTAATCTACTAAAATCACAACCTCAGCGTTGTAATCTAACCAATATTTGACTGAAAATCTTTCTAATTCTCTTGTGGGAGTTTTTTTTTTTTTTTTATTGTGGTCAAAAGCTAGTAATTACACAGCTCTACCATTTAATTGTCCCCTCTCAGGGCACCAGCCGACCCTCCCACTACCATGTACTGTGGGATGACAATTGTTTTACTGCTGACGAGTTCCAGCTGCTCACCTACCAGTTGTGCCACACCTACGTGCGCTGTACCCGTTCCGTCTCCATCCCTGCACCCGCCTATTACGCCCACCTGGTGGCCTTCCGCGCCCGCTACCATTTGGTTGACAAAGAGCATGACAGGTAAGATGAGCAAGCAACCTCTAAAAAAAAAAATACATTTTTTTTTTGCCTCATATTCAGACATTGGTTTGTTCTTCTCTCCTCAGTGCCGAAGGCAGCCATGTGTCGGGTCAGAGTAACGGTCGCGACCCCCAGGCGCTGGCCAAAGCTGTTCAGATTCATCACGACACCCTGAGGACCATGTACTTCGCCTGAGCAAACATCCCTCCCCAAACCATGATCACTTTTATCACACAAACACAAAAACAACCATGCACGCCTGGTTTGCCAGTCGAGGAGTCCTCATAGGTGCATGCCCAGCCCCCCCCACCCCCAACATGCCGAGTCAATGTGGACCTGACACTGTGCAGAAGAGAGAGCAGGGAGGGGGGAGGAGGCACCCCTACACTGGACTGAGGATTCAAACGCTGCTTTAAAGACAAACAAGACAGAAACTATTATGCAATATTAAACCAGCCAACTAGTTTATTCCCACCCTTTCCAGGCCCATCCTATCTTTTCTTCCCTCGTTTGTGACCTTGTGGGTGTTTTTGTTTCTTTTCTTCTCCCCTCCTTCGGCACAGACCTTCCTACTGGTCTCATCCTGCACCATCTCTAGTACCTCAAGTCAGTTTGAGCAGCAGCACTTTTACATTCTTTCAATTTTACTGTAGTTTATCGATACTCCCCGAGGTTTGAAACGAGAGAGATGATTATTCGGAGTGTACCTTTATGGACCACAGGTCCGTCACATTGCCACTTTCCCCCCCTTTTCTGTCACTTTTACCCAGTGTGTTACTTTAATGAAGACAAATGCTTTTTGAGCACACTGCCATCTGTTGGCGACGAGGTATAAATGCCCTCTAAAAGTCACAACGAAAAGTCGTCTTGATTTATGATTTATTGTAACGGTCAGTTGTCGGGTTTGAACTGGGGCAGTTTGTATTGGCTGATCTAAAGGAAGAAATGCTGAATTGCAGCCATGTATCTTTAAGTATAACACTGTTTTTAATCCAGTCATTTCATCTGCATACAGCGGAAAACTATTGTTTTGTCCTTTTTAATGAATTATGTAAGTGTTGTTCGCATTCTTAGCAATCATCGTGCATTCGTTTTCCTCAGTGCTTTATCTTGCATTTTCCCTGTTCATGATGGTGGATAATTTGATTGTGACAATGGTTTCCTTTAGTGCAATAATCAGCTGAACGAAGGGAAGAGGAATTTAGGGGATTTAAATGACTCATGAATTTAATATTTCAATGAAAAGTTCGCCCACTTCTAACTCATTTATTTTGTAGCTCCTCTGAATTAAAGAGGCAGTAATTATTATTATTATTTTTGTTTGAGTCACCTATTGCTGTTGGGTAAAAATGGTGCAACCACAGTTATGGTGATTATCTTTCAACTTGAACTGAAGGAATTTATGCACCACTATAGCTTCAGAGAATAATTGGTTTTAAAACTCCCAATCGTGATTGTGTTTGAGATTTTTTTCTTTTTTCAAAGATTCTCAACAGATGGCAGCAAAGTGGAGCGTAAAGGCCATATAGAAGAAGTATTTAAGTGCCTGGCAGAAATGTTTTATTTAAAAAAAAAAACTGTAAGAATTTCATTTCAATCAGTTAAAGAGGTCACAAGCGGAAACTTTCACCTGATGCCTGTCATTTTTGTCCACAGCCATCTGACTTGTCTATACATCTCATTTAAAACAACTATAGATCAAAATATTTATTCCCTTTTTTTTTTCTTTTGTTAGCTGTTAGCTTTCCTTTAGAGCTGCCTTTTTTACTTAGTATTCAAAAAACATGAATCCAGCTGCTACAGTGGGCTTTTAAAATAATGGACTGGATTTATGGGTATGGAGTTAAACTTGTGATGAAACAAAAGACTTTCAGGAAACTTTTTTTTTTTTTTTTTTTTTGGAAGACGTCAACCAGGTGTAATTCCTGCCCATCTAACTGGCCCTGAATAGGAAGTGGCCTCAAAACAGAGCAGAGGAGTTATGTGGGGGGATTTGCAGCTATTTGGTCACCGAAGACTTTTTCACACATCAGATGTGCCTTATTGGTGCAAACAACGTCTCCAATATGGCAGCATTAGTGTTGTCGTCCCATTTTAAATGTGTAGTCTGTGGCTCCCTCTGTTGCTGCCTCAGAGGCATTTCAGCAGTGAAAAAACTTTGACCCCCACCGTACGCCTCTGGGCTTGGGTTGATGATTGTGATTTTCTTTGGAAGTGTTTACAGTGCGGCCCCCCCACGTTACTCCTCCTCTCCGTTGAAGACCTGAAGCTTGTTCAGGAACATGTTTTTAAAAAGTTAACTGCACTAAAAGAAGCATGTGTTTCTAAATGTAACACAGGCACGGTGCTACTCTAAGAGTTTGAATCTGAGCCTCTGTGCACGAGACTCTAAATAAGCAGGTTAGGGTGAGAAAAAAAAAGAAAACCTCAGAATGGAAGGACAGGATAAGGTGCTTTTGCTATGGTTGATGCAAAGAGTAGATTTACAAATAATTTAAGGTTAGATTTTTGGGGTTTGAGATCTTGTGAACGGTACAACGGCAGACGTTCCTTTGAACAGTGAGGTATAATGTAGAGTCCTGCCTCCGCTGTCGCAGCCTTGCAGTCTGGAGGCCAGTGTTTCGAGCCTTCGTTATTTCACTAGTACCTTTCTAAAAAGCCAGATTATGAAATATATTTGTACATTTTAAGTTCTGTAATGCACACCACTTATTTTTGCTAACAGAAAAGATGTAGTCTAATTATTAATCTTAGTAATTAATGTATCATAAGTAAAGGTTAAAAAGATATAACAAAGTTGAATTATTGCAGCTGACTGTTGATTCGTTCCTGTGTCAGTGTGTAGACGTTTAGTACCTGTATGACCAGCGGTGGGGTTGTTGGACCTAGTGACGTGTTTGGACTGTTATCGGTAGGGATGTGGACTTCAGCCACCGCTTTCTTTGATGTTTGGGTAAAAGAAGAAAAAAAAAGAAGCTTGCAAGATGCTTGATGCTCTTCTAATTTTTTTTTTTTTATCACAGCTGGAAAAGTAAATGAAATGATGTTTGCATGCTCTGAGCAGATTTTATTTCAGGACAGAAGAGTCAGTAGTCAATAGTTTGCTGTTGATACCTTTGAATGTGTTGACTGCTCCTTGTAAAGACGGGGTAGAGCAGTTTTTGTGATCCATTTCAAATCCACATGATCAAGGAAATAACTTGACAATTGAGCCGTAGTTCTCAGTTCCTTTGAGTTAAATCCTCTAAGGATTTGCGTCGCACTGCAACCCCTGTTCCAAAAACTGGCCTCAAGCCCCTTCCATGACCAGAGCGTCGGACTACCGGCAAATCAGTGTGACAAAGCCTGTAATCTCATTTTTTACACCTAAATAAAGGTTCTCCTTTATGCCGGAGGACTACATTCAGTGGCCGTACAATCCCCCCACTCTGGAAATGAAAGGTTGAAACCGAAGGGCAATTTAGTGGGCTTTCCAGAGATTTCAAGTGTGCGTGTTTTTGGAAGAACTTTTAAATGATCAGTGAAAGCTTTATGCGGTATATTATGTTGGAAGTTGAACAAATGAGTGCATGGCAGAAGAAGGAGGAGGATTGTATCTCCATAGGCTGAAACGCATGTTGAGGGCAGTTGAACACATGTTTACATGGCGGATGTGTTTGCCTGTCTTATGTTTTTAATGCCATCAGCTGCTCCTTGCAAATACAACCAGAACATTTCAGGCCTGCCGATGTAAACGCTCAATTGTATTTTTTTTTTCCTGAAACCAACATTTCCTTTTTACTCTTTTTTTTTTTTTATGTTATTTGATTTGAAATAGTTTGGTGCGCAGAATAAAGAATAAAACACCTAATTCTCTTAGATTTTTCTGTAGAAGATAAGGTTTTCCTTTTTTTGTGTTGTAGAAGTAGCTACATTTAACCGTTTTGTAGTAATTGATAGGCCCACCTGGTTTGCTATGCTTGTTTCAGGGAGGTAGCAAAGGAGTGAGAAGAAGTCCACTGAAAGTGCCTTTCCTCTCGATGGTGCTGTTATGTGAAAATGTAAAACTGAACTTATAAAATCTCCTCAGCGGTGGCCACTTTACTGCTCTCCAAGAGTTTGTTGGCAATCCAAACAGGAAGTCAATGTACCGAGACAGTGAGTCTGTAGAATAGGAGAATATAATGCCAAGTAGATCTTTGTAGGATGTTCGGTGTCTTGGACCAGAGGTTCGTTGGGACAGTGGGATGTGGTTCGGGGTCAGTTTGCGTGGATTGAGCATGGGTGGCGGCGGGGGTCGTTTCTTTGACGCTGATCACGAGCGATGAACTTAGCACAGCACTTTAGAGACTGCCACTCTCACTCAGACATATGGCCAAGAGGTTTCAGTCCCTGTTCCTCCAGTTTTCCTTCCGGCTTGGAGAAGACCCAACCCGTCGCTCGGTTATTTAAAGTGTGCCTCGTTTTCTCGTGGCTTCGTTTGGCTCGGTTGAGTCTGCCTTCTCTCTTGTGTCCGTTTCCTCTCAGAAACTGCCACTCGATGCGTCGCTATAGCCACAGCTGGGCATCAATTAACAGTTTGTTGGGGCCTAAAATGTTGAAGCAAATGTATTTTACTAATTTTGCACTGACAAACATCATGTTCTCAAATGGTTTCTCTCCGACTGAAGAAAGCAAGACGAATACGATCTCAACATGCTTGAATAAGCAGGGGAAAAAATAGTCAAGTGTCCTTTTAGCCAACCGTGAGAAAAGCAAGTTCTGTGTCAGTATTGAGATTTTACACATGATGCCCAGCCCTAGTAGCAGCAGCAGCAACAACCTGTGGCAATTTTTTCATCGCGATGCAACACCCTGCCTGTGTGTGTCGTCTCTGATGGAGGGAACGTGTGCCCAGCACAGTCCTCCTCGTCTCAAGCCGCTATGGCAACAACTAAGAACCGAGGGACTTCTCTTTCCGAAGGGGGTGGGCGGGGACAGGAGGGGGAGGGTCGAATCTTTTTATTACAAGAAATCTCAAAACACTGCACCTCATTTACCTTGGTATGCTGCATATGTTATACTACATGAAAGAAAACTGCAAATGGCTTTTATTACGACATATAATGCTTGAGTAATGCCTGATTGCGATATTCTTATACGGTAACTGTTTTAGAGTCAGAATAGTTATAACTGTAAAACAAAAATATTAAAAGAAAAACAAAATATTCTGTTTTGTCTTAACACTCATTTGATTTAAAAAAAAAAAAAGATTGTTCTTGAGCCGACTTTTGTTGTCCTATTTAAATGTGTTGTTCTTTCAATATATATATATATAAATATATACATATATGAAATATATGCGGAATATTTTATGGTGTATTTATTGAGAGCGCGTTGAAGCGGCTGGAGTCTCCGCATCGTTTTCGCAGTGTGGTGGGGGGGCGGAGCTAAGAGGAAGATGCCCTTTTTCTTTTCTTTAAGCCCCTCCCCTTAAATGTTGATGCCTTATTCTCTTAGACAAGCAAGCACAACAATTTGTCAGGGGGTGTGAGGTGAAGGAAAGATTTGCCTTGTTACAGCCGTGCGTTGGGCTCACTCTTCTACTTATTCATTATCTTCCGCTTTGACTTTTTTTGTTTTGTTTTTACCACCTGAGAGGGCGATTTCCCCCTCCCCCACATATAGCTAATCTCTGACGAAGGGAACCATTTCTCAACCACACTGACCAGAGTGTCAAAAAGCTGACTTTTATTTTCATCCCAAGCTGCTAATTGGTACGTTAGCCATGTACGGGACGAGTGGAGTGGGAGGTAGGAAGGAAAGTTATCTGAAAAGGCAATATTTTTGGGGTCATGTTGAGTTTTTTTATTTTTATTTTTTTCTTTTAAGTAGGCTTAGCTTCTATTCTCTTAAAATTGTCTCCTTTCTGGTGCCAGAATATTTTACAGCAGGAACAGGTCTCATTCCACAAGAGAAGACATGCCTGAGCCTTAAATGCATTCTTACAGAGTTGACCTTGCAAAGCCTTTTCCTGGGCGGCCTACCAAGTAATCTAGCCTGCGTACTTGATCTGTCATGACTTCCGAACCGGTGTCCTCATTTCTGCTCACTTCACACAGAAACCACTAACATGCTTTTTATTTTCTTTAAAGAACTCTGAAGTGTAAGCTTTTTACATAATGCTTTTGGCAGAATAGAAGCCAAGTCTGGGTCAAACGGCATTTGGAAACCCTTCTTGGCATTTGTTTCCACCTGATGAGCAGCACTGTCTGCTTCAGGATAATAATATAATCTTTTAATTTGATTTGATTTTTATTTTTTTACAACCAATTATTGTCTCATCACTGATGGCAAATCCAAAGAACAGTATTTTCAGATACAGTTTGACCTTGGCCTTATGAGAACCATGAGGTTCCCCCAGCCTACTGGATCACAGAGACCTGTGCCTGTACTATAAACCAAGGATGAATTGTGTTGTGATGAACTGATTTTTTCTCTCCCTCTCTTTTTTTTTTTTATTGGTTACTCCTGAGCCTGCAGGAGGATCAGAGACATGGACCTTTTCAAGTTTTGTTAAACATATTCCAAAGCAAATAGGCCCTTTTGTCCTTTAAACCAAATTCATTTTGGTATAATAAATGTTTACCAGAATGTTTACTCTCTTAGCCCACGTTTCACCTTTTTCTTTTCTTTTCTTGTTTTTTTTTTTTTTTTTTTTTGCATTTTGCATTCCAGCAGATTTCAAACCAAATATTGCAGATGAGATTAGGCTCCTGATGCCGTTTACCTTGTACACACTTGATGGTTTGATGAAAGATGAATAACAGTGGCCAAGGATTTGAAAAAAAAAACAAAAAAAAACATTGTATACTCTGATTGCTTGAATATCCTTATTTTTGTCTTCACTGTAGCAAATTAGAGATCCTGGGCTCTGATACTTCTGAGTGAGGCACCAGCAAACGGACGTACATGTTGAGCAGTCAAACATAAAAAACGGACGATCCATGTCTCAGTATTTTGCAAAGGCTCTGTTGTACCAACAGCTCTATTCCTTTAAGTTTTAAATGTCTTTCTTTTGTAACCCTCATATAGTTTGTTGGCCTTTTTAGTGTTGCTTTGCTTCAGTTTGAAGTGTATCTTTGACTAATACTTGCAATAAAATGCTTTGCTTAACTTCAGTTGTCATTGTTGGATGTTTTTTAGACTAAGGCTAGAATTATTTTTAAATAATTAAGAATTAATTAATGTCATTAAACAAATTAAAATAAGAATTTAGGCCACTGTTTTGATAAAGTAACTCCAAGTAGCATAAATGTGTTAAAAACACTAAATCATATATATTAAATGGATGTAATAAGTTTAAACTCTGGCAGAACAACCACCTGACCTAAATGGAAAGAACATTTACATTGTGCAGACTTGGTGTATTTTCCATGTACAGGATGAGGAAGGTTCTGCTTGGACCACTTTTTTCCACAAAACGGAAATGTAATGTTAGTGGTCTAATGGGCCAAAAAATCTTCATAAGTCTTTTATATCCAACTGACGAAAAATTGATTATCACCTAATAGACATTGTTCTTTTTCTTTTGTTTTAAATGGTGCTTTTGACTACTAATTCAAAGCATACACAAGCCGACAACTGGATCCTGTCAGAAAACTTCCATTCAAGAATAATGAAGAGCAAATATGATTTTCTTGGAATAACATTACTGAAATGGAGTTAAACATGATCTGATTATGGTTTAGAAAAGTCCGATTTCTAACGGCTTCCATTCACTGTCGCTATGCACAGCTACTGCACAACTCACCACCATAAAGTGCACAGTTTAAATTATGTCTACACGTTTCTTTGATATAATTTTTTTTTTTGTCACAAATTCACATGCTCACTGTGGCATCTTGTAGCTACAGAGCAATTTTAGATCCTGGGGTCTGTTGGGGCTCCAAGCTATTCTCTCTCTGACAACATTTATTACTTCCTTCTCTGCGCCGAGCAAATCGGCACATAAATCTTCATCGTGTTCAAATTCAAACTTGAGCAATTACTGCTTTGTTTATGGGTGGGAATTGTATGCTTTTAAAATGTTAATTTCAAACAAGCTATTAATTTTCAAACTGAGCTAGAGGCCCTAGCACAACTGTAAATGAAAAGATGTGTAAAAAAAAACAAACATGCAACATGGCGTATATACCATGACCATCATCCTTTCACACCCTGAGCTGGCATTTTGATCCACTGCTGCAATATTTACTGGTGTCTCTCATTGATTGCATGAAAAGAAGTGAGAATAGGTAGGAATAGTGCAGCTACCTGCACTATTCCTAATAGTGCAGGTAGCTGCACTAGGAATAGTGCAGCTACCTGCACTATTCCTACCTAGTGCAGGTAGGAGTTGCACTCCTCCCACCCCTGGTTTCTGTGCACATGTGCATAAAAACTGACATTGATCCACATCCCTCCTTCCCCCTGACAATTATGTTGTTGTTGGCACCACATAGGTTTAGATCACACATAATACCCCATGCAGCAAACCTGAGCGTAGGGTATTAACAAGTCAAAGTAGTTGAAAACACCCGTGAGCCGATTTAAAAATGCTTGAAATTTGTTTTTCTTTTATGCTTTGACGTGTATTTTTCAAAGGTGCAGTTAGCTTAGTCGCAAAAAGATTATATAGGTTTAAACAAGATCTGCCGTATGGTCATTGGGTACAATCATCCACCCATTGTCTTAACCCATTTATCAGTCTCTTAAAGGGCAACACAGAGACAAACAACCGTGCACACGTGTGCACTCATGAGGGCAATTTTAGAGTGACCAAGTTAACTAATAATTATCTTTTTGAACTGTGGGAGGAAGCAGGAGAGAACCCATTCATATCAACTGTTTGAAGAAATGACCCAGGTCCAACTTTTGAAATACATTTGTTTTATTTTAATCCCTATTCTTGTTTAATTGCAGGCTTTTACCTAACTTTTATTGTATCATAATTACATTCAATTAGATAAAATTATTGTTTTTGATATTTCTTTTTCTTTTACTAAAAAGCCAATTTTGCTTAATGCATTTTCTGCACCACCTTTTACAGGCTCATCAAGTCTGATGCAATTTCGCAGCGCAGCCTCTGGGTGTCGCCAAAACGGGCAGTGTTCATTTATACATTTCTATTTATGATTATACACGTATATAGATTTATATTTTTTCATTTATATTTCTAGTTAGCTTGTGTGGTGTTTCTTCACTATTCTGTTTTTTACTATGTTGTTTTTTTATTTCTCTTACTTGTATTTTGTACTACCCACCTTCTGCCATTGCCATGAAGCTTAATTTTCCCACTTTTGGGACTAATAAAGGATTATGTTATCTTTTCTTAAGCGTAGAAACATATCTACCAGAATGTGTTATAGGGGTACCCAAGTTCAATTCTCTAAAGTGACTGTACTGTAACTTTTAGGGCATACAACACTCTGTGAATGGCTTCGCTGCCATGTTGCCGCAGAGCTGAATAACATGCTGAGGGGGAAATTCAGCCTTAAGATTTAGCACTTGGTCACCCTGACTTCCTTTGGAGTTCCTGTGGGCCTGCACACATTTCCACCGTCAGTACATTACTGATAAAGCAAAGATTTTTGCATACAAAAGGTTATAAATTACTTATTTGTGTATCTCTTGTACTTGAAACCCCTGGACTTCTTGAATAGTTCTCTTTGGACAAGCGGGTCTAAATTTGAAATATTTGATCACTAACACTACGACAGACTGGAGACCTGTCCAGGGTGTACCCCGCCTCTCGCCCAGAACGTTATATGGAGATAGGCACCAGCAACCCTACCGACCCCACTAAGGGACAAGGGTGTAAGAAGATGGATGGATGGATGGATGGATGGATGGATGGATGGATGGATGGATGGATGGATGGATGGATGGATGGATGGATGGATGGATGGATGGATGGATGGATGGATGGATGGATGGATGGATGGATGGATGGATGGATGGATGATCACTAACATAAGACATTTTAAATTTGAAGCACAACTGGACCCTGAAACATAACATTATCTCAGAACATATAATTAAATCCACCAGTGACTGGCTTAGAATTACGAAATGGAAACTTCTGGGTGCAAACAAAGGCCAGACTTTGATCTGAGATAATGTGGGGTGAATTTAAACAATTTGAACATCCAAGACCCCCAGCAAGCATCTCATAGTTGCGAAGTGATGGGTGGGACCTCAAGAAGATGTCAGAGAACTACAAGAAGTACCTCACTGAATTTACTTCAACCAACAAGCCGACACCAGCTATTAGGTATAAAGTTTTACCAGCTAAATTTTATGTTGTGTAGCACACATAATCGAGCTTTTATTTTGTTTCCCCTTTCCTCATGAATCAGTATAATGTTAGCTCATTTGAAGCTAAATAAAACTGTTTCCACAGATTTATTTGAGAAAACCCAGAAATCTGGGGAGCCATTTGGCTTCCAGCAGCACGATGAGAGAACAATAACCAACTGACAAGACAGCAGTGCTGAGCTTCAGCGTCATTAAAAATGTGGCAAAGTAGGTTTTCTAATACCAGATGCTCCGTAGGGTGGGGCTGAACAGTGATTATGTTCTCACTCTGGCTGTCAGTCCCTGTGTGCCAAGATGTTACATCGGTTACATCCATTTGACAAAAATGATGGTGTTTGCTTCTTTGCTTTGTTTAAATAAGATAGAAACGTGAGCAACCAGATGTCCCACTATAAGCCTAAATGCTCTTGTCACAGCTTCATCCACAGAAAAACAAAAATAGATATTAAACTATTGTGTTTGTTCATTTGATGAATCCTTATTTTGCATGATTACCCTCTCATCAGTGATATGGTCATGCTTAGTGAAATAGCAACCTGACACAGACCTTTTGTTAGGTGAACACACATAAACGTGTCAGTTTAGCAGATTTTGGTGTGTTGTTGTTATTATCATTATTAAAAAGCCCACCATGCCTTCATTGACTAAATTATTTTGCAAACAGTGGTAGTTCTTGCATGAACAGTGCCCCAGGCAAGTCCCTCATTGTGCTTTGAAATGAAAAGAAAAAAAAAAAACTCCTTGACTTTTACAATTTTATCATAACTATTACAGAATAAAAATGTGCTTTTGAAGAAACAGTCTGACCAATCTTTGAAATGAGGTTTTTACACTTGCATGAATCTGAATCACATCTAATGGCAACAAAAAAAAAAAAAATGCAACAAGCTCAAAATGTATTTTCTTTTGGTTTTTCAAAAACCACAGACCATTTGAAACTCTCAAACTGTGTTTTGAAGAATGATTAAAAGAATTGTTTTGAAGGAGGGTTTATTGCTCTAATTTATTCCTAAATATTTGTTTCCCATTTAAATATATTGTCAAATTCAGTGTCATGACTGTTCAGTGTAAAGAAATAATGTTTAATTTGTGAGTATACAATCTGTAAGTCCTGGCTTGTCTAAATCCGTGGCCCTCAAAGTGTAATTCAAGTGGTGCTTAGCAAACTTTGAGACCGACAACTCATTCCACCGCCATCTCGTTACAATCCTGCAGTTCCACTTCTCGCCAGAAGAGGGAACAGTTCACCCAGAGAACTGGGTGAGAAGCTTGATCAGCTGACACCAGCTGGAGAGCTGAGATGCTTGAGACTTACCTCCTGTGAACTAATGCACAGCAGGATGTAAAAGTGTGCTACCTGAAATTACACACTTACAGTGAGGTTTAAGCTGAGATACTCAACATATACCTAACAACTGGTTAGGTATTAGGAATAATTAACCATATGTGTAACTTTTAGGTATTCTTTTGATGGTTTAAATGAGCAGTCTGGAAACAATTCCTTTGGCTTTGGAGCCCCTTCGCAGCTTCTGTCAGGACTGTGGATGATATAGAGAGGACATTACTTAAATCTCCTGCTGCACACCTCCTGTCTCCTGTCCTGTAAAATGACAAATCATCTTGTTGCAGATGTAATTATCAGATGTCAGGCTGTGGTAGAAAGTCTTCCAGCTGCATAAGAAATACTCAGAGACAACTTGGCACCTGCTGGCTGCTGTCAGACAGAAACATTGACTTAATGTTACTTTATCAATTTTGTTGGCATGGCTTGGGATTCACAGGTGTCTAAGTCATTTTTTTTGCTCTTATTACCTCAAAATCTACTGTACAAGACCTTCACAAAAATCCATTTGTTTTCTCTGTAGATATCTGTAAGTGTTTCAAGCCAACGAGGAGACAGACTTTTCTGACTTTTCTTTTTCTATAATCCATTGTGCTTTCTGAAGGGTCTTCTGACTGATTTTTTTCCCCACTTTTCTGTCCAGTGCTTGTGCCTAGCCGTTGGTGTAGTGAAAATAAATGAAAGCAGATCAGTGTCTGAAACAGAAAGGAGGGCCAAATCTAAAAACAATATTATTTTTGCAACACCAAATCCTTAAAGGAACAATACAACTGGATGTCACCTGCGTAAATGTGATCAACAGTATTAAATGTGAATTTAAGATCTGACAAAGCTTGGCTGAGTTGTCCAGTAATCAAAAGGTCACTAGATACTAAACACAGGTCAATTTTAGTAGATGCAGAAAAGAAATATAAATTCAAGCTGCTACTTTTCCCAATTCCATCATTTTTAGATACATGGTTGTATAGATGTAGGACTGTTCCCTGTTGGTTGTGATGGTTGTAAGCCAGGTGTCTTCTGTATGGATTCAATGAGAAAAAGAGAGATTTCAAATATCAACAATGTGAGTATGTTTAAATTAGTCTTATTGGTGCTCTGTTTTTTTTTTTAACTCAAACTGTGCTAACTTTTTTTTATTTGTATTTGTATGTATTTGTATTTGTATTATTTTTGTTTTATGTCTGAATGCTTTACAGAGCTATTTTTAAGATACTTAGTTAAATAATGTTTCTTATAAACTAATCAGTAACTGGACTGAATGAGTGGTTTGAGGGGAAAGCATCCAAAGAAAAGTGTTTCCAAGAAAACCTGAAGAAATGTCACAAAAGACCACTTCAAAATAATTCAGAGATTCTTAGGAGATCACTGGAGAAAGAAAATATAAAGGAATAAAAGATAACTCAAGACTTCACTAGGTCCTGTTTAAATTACATTATTATATGCTAATTTAGTAACTCATTGAATAACTTTACTCCATGACATTTAAATTACTAAAACAGAGTCTTACCCATTTATTAACAGCACTAGTAAAGATGCATAAAAAGCCTTTAAATAAATTCATCATCTATTGCAGAAGCACAGCAGTGCACTAAAAATACAACAACAAAATAAATAAATAAATCTTAAAAATGAAAGGTTCTCAACAAATCACCAGTGCCATAATGTACTGTTTTATTACCATACCATACCATACCATATTATTATGGTATGGTATTATTTATAAAGCACTTTAAAACAACCACAGCTGATACAACGTGCTGTACATTAAAACACAACATAACAATAAAGAAAACCCAACTCTTACAGTTTAAAAAAACCCCAAACAAACATACAATTGAAAACTAGATCCCGCTGGATTTGAAAGCCAAGTAAAATAGATGGGTTTTAAGATGAGCTTTAAAAGTGGACAGTGAAGGGGCCTCTTTAACCTGCAAAGGCAAGTCGTTCCATAATTACAGGAAACACAATATTTTTCAAACATTCAATAAAACCAAGGCTATTTTCCAACAAGCATAAATGATCTGCAGCCTTTTCTGCCTTTGTTACGTTTTTTTTTGTTTTTTTTTAAAATGTGTATAGTATGTTCTTATTTAGTATTAACATACAGTGTCCAGGAACTGTTAATGAGGTTATATTTGATCCATGACTTCCTGCTTCCCCCAAGTTATGAACATAATGGGATTTTTCTTAGATACTTCTCAGAATCAGAAAACAAGGGAGAATGCCATTCAAGTGGCAGATAGTGTAAAAAATGACTCTCATTGTCTTAGTTAGCATATTCTAACAGTTTTATCTCCTCTGCTTAACATATTGACCCAAAAAGATTCCTGTAGCATTATCCACTCAGGTGTTATAGTCCTTCAGTGTTTGTTTTTGTGTTTTGATCATTTCTGAGTTGTTTTTTTTTTTAAATTTTATTATTGCTTAAAAGATCTTTTGGTGTACAATTAATTTCTCTGAGCTCATTAATGTTTGAAAGGTGTTGCCATGCTAACTTTAGTTTAGTTTCCATTTTTTGTGTGCTTCCTGTTCATTTAGGTTTATTTCTCTTCGTTTGGTGTTAATCTTTCCCTGCTTGTAGTTTATTTGTGTCCTGTTCAGCTTCCTTTGTGTTAATTATTTATGTTCCCTAAGTGTTGCTCTCCTCACCTGCATTCAGTGTCATTCTCCTTTCTTTCCTCAGTATATAAATCACTGGTTGTAACAGGGCTTTTTTTTTTCTTTTTTCTGTTATTTCTCCCCATGGCCCACTTCATGACATCAGACGCCCTCAAAGCAACATAGACTACGTGAGAATGAAAAAAAGGTGTCAGGGATCAACGAAAGGTCCAAGAGAGGTGATGGCAACTCTGCAAACGGTACGTATGAAGGTGGAAGACTAAATCAAGCCTGGAAATAATTGTTTGAGTTTCTCAGAGGAGCTTAGAAGTCAAATATCCTGCAGCTTCAGAGATATGTTATCCTCAAACCTCAATGATCTGTCAACATGATGCCGGCAGAGAATATTTACTGGAACAGCACGTATATGGGTACAGATTACATGCAGGCTATAGACTACACACACACACACACACACACACGCACACACACACACACACGCACACGCACACACACAGAGTCAACTATCTCTGACACATCTCCACAAATGTTATTATGCTCTTTGATTTTTAATTCTCATATTTTCGTATTGAAGGAGTTTTATACGAGTCAGAAGTTCTAGCTTTTATTCTGTATTAAAAAAACAAAAAGACCAATATGTTTTAGCAAGACCTGATGGTTATATTTTGAGATAAATAAAAGCTTTGGATTTGAATTAACTGAGCAGACATGACACCTTGTCATGAAACACTTAGCAGTCCACCAATGAACCTCCAAAATGTCTCAAAGAGTCTGCAAAGGTTAAGACATTCTGAACACAAATTAGAAAATCAGTGTCTTTGAGCCTTTGATTATAAATATTCAGTCACATTTCTCTTTAATCACACCAGACCAGTCATTCACCTTTTTGTCAGGCCTTTAACATCACCTTCGTATGGACACGGTTCTGGGGAACAAATCCAGCAGCAAATAGCTGGAGTCACAGTTTAAGATATTTAAAAATCAGCGAACCAGTCCTCATGATATAAACAGAAATCTGAATGTCTGAGTCCATGTGCATCTGCGAGATAACAGAAAGCTGTCAGCATGCAGTCCTGTTTTATTAACGCTTTAATGCATCTGTTCCTCGTTGCTATTCAGAAATTCCTCACAACCCAGTCAGGGCCCTGAGCCTGGCAATGCCTCTCTGATTAATCTGATTACTGACAAAATTATGTGATGAAAACTCTATTGATTAGGATCATAATGAGAAGAAACTTTGATTGTTTCTTCTGTATTTAGGCCTGAGCAGCAAAAGTGCTGCAAAGCCCTAATGTAATCGCTGGATTTGTTGTCATTCTGTCTCCAAAAATGGAAATTTGGTACCTGAACATATGCGAAAACTGAACAAACTTGGCCCAAAATTGTGAAATCAAATGTTTTTAATGAAATCAAAAAGGGGGATGGCAAAACTGCTCTACAGCGCCCCCTAATCTGGAATGGGCTACATAAGAGATCTGGTACAAAGATATATTCCTGTGAAGCCAAAGAAAGTACAGGAAGGCGGCCAATCTGGGTTTTGATGTTTACTCACCTTGAACTTAAACAAACTCTTCATAAGGTTTTTGAGATATTGACTTCAAATTTGGTCATTAATCAGTTGGTATTGTCATCAAATTTTTAAAAATATTTTAAATGTTTCTATTTCCAGTTTCTCTTCACTGCGCAATATATTTTTTCTATTTCACTGTAATTGTTTTATTCTTCTTATTTGATAATTATTTGTATTTAAAATGTCTAGAAGTGTCATCTTTTTTATGTTCAATGCAAAACACTTCGTTTTACTCTCTTCTGTATGACTCAGGCTCTCCAAATAAAGATTAAGTGATTTTTAGCGAGGATCATTTTTCATGCGTCTTTAAAGAGAAATTCGTTTCACAAAGAGAACGAATCCAAACCTTTACTCCCTTCACAGTGACAGCTTTATGACTAAAAACTTGCAAACATAATTACTTTCCTGTCAGCTGAAGTGCTGATTAGACACTGTTATCCTTCTTCACAAGTAGCGATGATGAACAGTTTATATATCCTGCAAAACTCAGCATGTTAGCATCATTAAACTCATGTTGCATGATGTTATTGTCTGTGGCTCACGGGTTTCCTGCTGCTAGAAATACAAACGTTTTATTGCCATTAAAAAAAAAGCTGAAACAGTTTATTCTTCAAAATGATTTGCATTGTCCCAATATAGTCTCTTTTTTTTTTTCTCCTTCAAAACTTTTCAATTCACCTTTGGGAAAATGAGACGAACAAATCTAAATACGTATTAATCACATTTCTATTTTCAGTGTGCTGACAGAAAGTTTGAGAGTAAACGGGAGCACAATATAGCTGTTTGTCATCTTCAAACTAGCACTATGGTGTAACATGTTGTGGCTCTGTGCTGATTTCTTACTCTGTGGTGTGACTGTCTGTGACATTAGCTCAATGTCTGCAGATAAAAATATTTCGCTAGGCTCTACAGTCTCCAGGGGAAACATGTCTGGTCTTCAAAGCTGCCAAATATGGTTCCTATCTCTGAGATAGACAGACTTTATTGTCATTTATACATTTATAATAGACATGTTGAGTGGAATTTTGTTTTAAGGCTAAATTTAAATAAATAAATAAATAAATAAAAACTAATAACCAAGAAAGGAAGACAATAAAAAAAGGTGTTTTTTTTGTATAAAACATCTTGGTACATCTCCAGCTTGGGTTATGCAACTTTTAGGTTCACCTCCACCTGATATGTGAGCTTCCCCTGCAGCTCCATCTGTAGCCTGCTGGGAAGCTAAAGAAAGGCACAGAAACAAACAAAAAAAAATAACACAACTAGAAATGGGAAAATAGACATGTAGCAGACTGGAATTTAACAAAAAGCCAAAGTGTGCATTAAAGTAACAATTCACTTCTTAAACGTTTCATTTGCAAACTTTGCCGATGTATGTCCCGTTTCTTTGACTGGAAATTATTGCAGATCGGAAGCAGACTCACATTCTGAAGCTGAGATTTGTATTAACACACATTTTCTTCTGATTTTCAGAATATTTCATCACTGTCTGCTCAGCACCAGGATACACCCTCAGGGACCTGAAGATCTTATCTATCACATCAGTTTAAAGTTTGGCAATATTATAGATATTTTACTGAAAATGCAGCAACTTCCCTGTTAAATTATAAAACATCTTTTCATAAAACATAACTTGGCTTTGGAAAACTCCAAAGCCATTTCAAAACTTTGATGACAGCTGTTTTTGTTCCACTTTCCTCTCACACCCAAGAAATCCTGTCCCACATCTGACCTGTCTGGTTCCACTTCCTTCATGTGGCTTGCCGGAGCTCATCAGAAACAATGCTGGAGGTTAAAAGGTTTAAGTGCAATGAGTGCACTGTCAAAAATAAGGCAGAGCACTATAATTTCTCCAGTCTTATTTTTGGACACAACTCTGCCATTTCTGGATCTACACCAAGAACGTTTTGTTCAGTTTGTGGAGCAAAAACAAAAACTGACAGAAAATAAAATGAAAACTGAATTCACAGCGTGATCACAAAATATTGAGCCGCAGCCAATGGCGGGTTGGACGCAAAAAATAAACTCAGGACTCCTGCCATAAAGTTTGAAAATAACTTTCACCACAAACTTTTTCTGCCTGGAAGTCTGTCACAACCCCTATAAAGCACTTCTAATTTCATTTACAAACTACAAAATACCCTACAAAATAGCCTTTCACTGCAAAAACATAATATCTTACCAGGTATTTTTGATCTATTTTGACTTTATTATTTCACTTTTAATAAAAGATTTTTCCCTTCTTATAAATGTAATAATCTGACATTAGAACAAGTACTTCCACACCAACATTAATTAATTTTTAAAACAACTCCTGAAAAGTTACTTGTAAGTTAGTTTTGTCTTATCTCAAGTGTGGACTAGAAACTAAACCAAAAATACTTGGTAAGATTTTATGTTTTCTCAGTTTTGAACTTTTTATTTATTGCATATATTATGTATTCAAGTTATACGTGCCATCACAAAGAGATATATTTATTATTATTTAAAGTTGCATTATCTTCCCTGTAGTTTGAACTTTGCTTTCTTGTTCAGCAGATAAATCCTCATTTTTTCCAAATGAAGCTTTGGCGCAAATTCAATCTGGAAGACTCTCTAGCCTCACCTACCTCATCAATCAGTGCCTCCCCCTCATCACCCTGGACCTATCAGCGCTGGATCAAGACACGCCATGGCCAATCATCGATCAAGCTCCAGTTGATAAGGACCTTTATCCATGGTCTCCTCCGCTTACCAGCTGCGATCAACCCACCTCCGCCCCATCTCCACCTTCAGCTCTTGGCTCTTCAGCCGCACATCCTTCTTCGACCTTCACCACCAGTATAGACCCTGGTGGGATTACATTCCTATGCAACATCAGGAATGTTTATCGAGCTTATCGACGTTCCAGCTCGACGTCCTCGGCCGGGGCCTGAACTCCAAAGGACTTGAACTTTGTCATTAAACTTTTTTAATCGCTTTCTTTCTCTGTCTTGAGTTTCTCCAGATTGAATACGGATGAAACCAGTTTTCCTTGTAGAGCTTTTGTGCCATTTCTTCTTTTGAATCTTCAAGGCAGGGACAGCTGAGGTGTTGGCAAACTGTGCGGGTGCAGCCCCTCTTACCCCCCCTCCTGCCTCCCTTCCCCCATTGCTTCAATAAGAAATTGCATCAGAAACTTATGTTAACTGAGTCATGATTTAATTAAGTCTGGATAGAGATAATGCTTCATATACTCAGCTTATGAACATATCAGGGATCCGTTTTTTATGGTTGCTCGTGAAAACAGTGTCCAACCCAGCCCCTGATGTGGAATATAAAATGTAAAACAGACCAAAAAACTAAATAAAGCATGGATGTTTTAAAAGTGAGGTCAGTGGTGCAGTGGTAGATGGTGGCCTCACAGTAACGTTTAAGATTTCTAAAAATTTTCCATTTTGAAATTTTCACACTTTTCCAGACTCAGATGTTAACATTTTTTGAAATAATAAAAAAACAAAACAAAAGAAAGAAACAAAGAAAAAACATTTGAGATGTTTGACGACAAAACATTTACCTCAGATTTCACAAATCTTTAACAACGCAACACATGTTGGAGCCCTAGTAAAGGGCTATGTCACAGCTTTTTTAGGCATCTAGTCTTAACATTTTAAATCTGTAACACACACACACACGCACACACACACACACACACACACACACACACACACACACACACACACACATACACACGCACACACACACACACACACACACACACACACACACACACAGTTTTTTTGAAGCACAATTTGTGATCCTTTACTTTGATCCTTTGTGTTGATTTGTTTTGATTTTGAATCTCTTCCTGCCCCTCTGCGCTGTACTTTGAGCACAAATTATTCTAAAAAGCACTTCATTTTACAAAAGACGTCTTCATCCCTTAGAAAACTCAATAAGTGTTTAAATGTAACTACTTTTTCATAGTTATCTAGACTTAAAAAAAAGATCAAATCAATTTCCAGACTTCTCCAGACTTTTCATAGATGTGTAGCAACTTGACCTTGAACTGGATCTGCTTTTAATCAAGTCTTTTTCAATTGCATTTGGTGCTTAGCTCTAAATGTGTGTGCATGTAAGCTGAATAGTGAACCCTGGAAATGAAAGCAAATGAGAGGAAATCTCACCAAAGCACAGATGAATATCCAAGCATCCTATTCTGTCAGACATAAATTATCGCTAAACTTCATGTAATACATTTTTATGCAATTTACTGACAACAAAACATAAAGAAGTCAAATTAAACATCGCTTAAAAAAAAAAAAAAAATTCAGGCAGAGGAGGAGGCTCTGTGAGCCGAATATCCACTTGTAGGTATTTTCTATATTTGTCTGGAAGCAGTTCACTCTCCACATTGTTTCCGTGCAGCTTGAGGTCATACTGCTCACAGGGCAGGAAGTTTCCACCCTCGTTGTGCGGCTCCGTCCACTGTTCTCCTCTGAGACTTTTTAGCAACAGCTCTGATCTTTTTTAGATTGTGTCGTCTGTGTGTTCGTACAACCTCTCTCCCATGTTAGTCTCCCTGCGCCTCCTGGAAAAAAAAAAAAGTTCAATTTAGATCAAACAGCAGTGACAAACTGTGAACAGACTCAAGTAAAAAAAAAAAAAAAGACAATTGTTTTGTCAGCAGATGCAACCTGGCCTGTCATGTTGCATAGCGTGTGGGAGGATGCCATGTCGTATTTTTCTGTTTCACTCTGCCCGTGCTATTATTGTTTTCTCTCTCTCTCTCTCTCTCTCTCTCTCTCTCTCTCGCAGCATTGGCTTTATCTTCAGAGCGTAGCCTGAAATAAGATTTGTGTCTGACATAATGTTTGTGTTTGGTACTGTACCTCCACAAGAGAAACGCCAGCACTCCTCCACACACCAGCAGCAGGAGGACAAGACAAACCACAGCCGCCGTCGTCCCTCTGCCCTCGCTTTCACAAGGTGCTATGAGCCACAGGAAGAAAGAAAGAAAAAAAAACAATGAAAAGGGAAAGCAAAACAAGACATCTGACATGTCTCCTCTAAAACACATGAAAGGTTCACTGTAACAAGTCTGTAGACTTCAGGAAAACAGAAGAAGATAACAGAAAGTGCCCAGACAGCCTTTGGATCATCATGCTCTTTGGAAGACAATTGCATTTGTCTCGCCTGTTTAGCGGCTTTGCAAGCGGCAGCAGCTCAAGCAGCGACAGTGATTTATTGATCCCACTGTGGAAAATCCTTTATCAGAAAAACAGCACAGGAGATACAATACGCGAGAACAAAGTGCAGCCAGGATGCTCAGACAGACACGAGGTAGGGAGCCTGATGTCGGAAAATCCATGAAGCCAAAAGAGAGGCCGACTTTAAACAAGACAACAAAACACATTTATATTCGCTGTGATCTTCCTGTTTAGGTAACAAAAGTAAAAGTAACACTTTGTAAAGCAATTTCTTTATACATCTTGTGTCACGGAGAAGTATTCATATGATTTCAGGCTTTTTACATCTGGTCCCTTTGCGACCACCAGGTGGTATTTTTATGTGCCAGACCAACACAAAATGTTATTTATTGTGAAAAATACACAAATTGACATATATAGATTTCGAAATGTAATAAAACAATGAATAAATAAGGCAAGTGAGGCGTGTATTTGTATTCAGCGTCTGCGAATCAACACTGTCTATTGCTGTAATTTCAGCTGCATAGTGAGAATATCTCACTTTGGACAAATACATCATATTCAGTAAATTAGAATAAATCTCCCAGGGAGTCTCGTTTATTGGATTAAAAGTGCCTTTTCAAAAACAACAACCTTTTCAGCAGGTACTAAACATACTTTTCATTGAGCTCAACTTTATTCTTTGAAAAATATTATTTTACTGGTCTGATATGAGACTGTTGGAGATTTATAATTTCAAATTTGTTTTCAATAGCTGTAAGTGGAAAATTATTATGATTAATAGAAATATAGGTGTTGAGAGAGGGATAAGAATCTAATTTTTAAAAAATGCTCCACTTATATTAATTTAACAGGAATTTTTAAGCGTATCAAAATCTTCTTAAAGTTTAAAATCTAATTTCTTAAAGTGATTAAAGAGGCAATGACGCTCATAATTAGCCATGTATTCTACACCCCATTGCTGAAGTCAAACATCTGACTAGTGCAGAAGTAAAACTAATACTCTCACTGATCCAAACTGCATTTAAATATTCGGAAAGGTCAGAGAAGCACATCGTGTGCGTGAACGTATCCTCATACCTGCAGTGTATGAGGCAGAGCTGTATCCCAACTTGTTGCCAACCATGCAGGTGAAGTGACCACAAAGGGGAGTCATGGTTACAATCAGCATGTGTCCATCCTTGGAGACTTTTCCCACCTGCTGGGTGACGGCAGCTCTCTCGTGCAGCCAGCTGAAGCTGGGGTCTGTCCCCCACGCCTCGCGGCAAACCAGCAAGGAGTAAGACACGTTGATGCTGACGGAGACATGATGAACGGCCTCTGCACAGACACGGAAACTGTGATGAGGTCAAAAAATGATGACAGGCAAGTAGGTAAAGCTGAGAGATAGATGGAAACAGGAGGTACGAAGTGCTCTGCTGTGGGTTTCTATCTGCTATAGAGCAGGAATAATGGTGCGCGCTGTCAAAGAGGGTCCAAGACAAAGAACCTTGAGAGACATTTAATGCTGTCAGGAGAGACTGGCTCAGGTTCAAAGCCAATAATGAGATCAGAGAGGGAGGTATTAAGTCAGAAAAATGGGATGAAGGGAAAACTGAAAGCTGGAAAGCTACAGCGAGAGAGGAGTCATCTGGAGAGACACAGGCAAAAAGGAGAAACAGGAGAACAAAGCCTCTGAGAAATTTAATTTCAAGTGTTACATTTTTAAATGAGACATTCAACTTTCAGAAGAACACAAACTAATTCTGGTTTGAAGTTAAGGGAAATTCACAGCACTATCGAGTTGGCTGAATGCAAAACCAGAAAGCCCAAATTATCACTTCAACCGCTTTTATGCAAAAACACAAGTAACTGTTGCACCTTAATGGCTTCAACATCTGCTGACCTTTCTGAAGACAGGGAAAATGTGACGTACTCTCATAAAAGACTGTAGCCACTGACTGTGCAAAATGAAGTAATCTACAGGCTTTAAATGGCAAATAACAAATAGAGCACAACGTAAAATTTAGGACAATGACATTTTCTTTCAGTTTTGTCAGAAAGATTAATTGTATTTAATAGCCAGGGTTGCATTCATGTGAAAACTTTATTTGAAGCTTCTTTAAATTTGCTGGTGACGATCATCACTCGTTTGTTTCATATTTAGAGAATAAATGCGCTTTGACACGTGAAACACATTTGGAAATATATTTTAGGTGTGGTAACAAGTAAATAAATGTGGAACAAGTTTCCACAATTTTTGAAAATGTTATCGTTTAGAAGCATGTAAAACACATGGGACTGTTAGAGTTACATGAAATAAGTGGACAAATGTCCCACATGTGGAAGGTTTTCTTTCATTCACATCTGGATTGTTGTCTTCACTACGATACATGTGGCCTTATGTGAACTGTATGTATTTAGTTAAATATGGGATGCAAACCTATAATCACTTTTTTTTAAATACACACCCTCTAAATGCTGCGCATCATACTGTACCGTAATCCCTGACGATGCAGCGTCCGGTGGTATTGGCTCCTGAGCGATCCGTCACAGTCACAGAGTACTCTCCCCTGTCTTCTGTGCTGTATCCGTTCATCTCAAGTGTCGCCTCCTGCTGCTTCAAACTCACTTGCACATCTGGCTTTCCACCAGAACACTTTGGGTTTTTGGCAGGACACGTAGCCAGCGTCACTTTGGTCCGATCATATCCGGTTTCAGGCTCCCGTGTCCACGTTATCGTGGAGATCTCTTCCCTGAGATCCTTCTCGATCCGAGCTGTGAGAACCAGCTTGGAGCCTGGGATTACGTGGACAGGCTGCTCATTCAGGATGTGAACTGACATACACCAAAATCCACCTGGCACTGAGAACAAGAGGGGGGGGGGAGGAGTTGTTACTGCAAGCTCTTTTATTTTTGTCTGTTTTTCTTATTACATGGAGAGTAACGTTCACAAAAAAAACATACTATGATGCAGTGAATTGATCTTTATGCTGCAAATATCAATGGATGCAAGGCATATACTGTCTGTCACATAATGTCAGGCGATGATTTATGGTGCATGTCATCCATGTGCAATCTGATAGCCATCAGCATCCTGATGTCTGTGTCAAATCCTGTTAAGGCTGCATGCATGCACTACAAGAGCTATTAATCATTTGTCTTAACCTGATCAGCAGACTGTGGAGGACATGTAAATAACAGAACTGAGGTTACTAACGCAAGACGCAGCTAACAAGAAGTCCTGCGTTTACGTAAGAGTGCAGAATCTAAAGTTTTTCCACTTCTGTTTTCTTTGATGACGACAAAAGTATTCTGCTGCCTCATCCTGCAGGGAGACTTTCAAAAAGTGCCTTAGAGTCACTCGTTAAGTTCAATCAAAAATAATGCGGATGATTATTAGAACAAAAACAGTCTTACACAACAGAAGAAGTGGCAAAGCTTTCCAGCGCCGGAGACACTGCAGATCCATAACACCTGCTGGTGCTGAAAGGAAGCAGAGAGAGAGGGGAATTTGTCCAAAACCTCAACAGCAGCAGCAGTAGCTCGCCATTTCCTCTGTACTCAGGCAGCAGGGGAGCCAAAACAGCAAAAATAATAACATCACCTCCAGAGAAAATTTATAAACAATTAAGGCAGTGTTCTCCACCATAACAAGTGGAATACAAATGCTCAGTACATCTTTCTTTTTCGTCCCTGAATTTCTTTTTGTGTGTGTGCGTGTGTATGTGGGTGTGTGTAGGTGTGTGTGTGTGTGTGTGTGTGTGTGTGTGAAGAATCCAAAGAAGTGCAGCACAAAAATTAGGAGCTGGAACAAAACAGAGACCATTCTGCTGCCAAAAACTTTCATTTAAAATAGAAAAAACAAAACAAAAACATGAACCCCTGAAGCACAGTGAGCAACCAAAACGCAGGGAGGGAAAACACTGATAACGGCTCAGGAACACAACCTGCATCCCATCAAATACATCCAGGAATTTTCTCCTGTCGTTTACAGAGAATTTAACCTGACAAAACCGGCAAGCGAAGGATTCACCTTACCAATGGAAAGATGAGGCGAACAGGACCGCGGAGGTTTTCACTCTGTGTTCTCGGAGTGTTTAAGAGGAGCACGGTTCAGACTGAAAATAGATTTATGGCCCCAAATGAAGCACCCCCGGAGCGCTTTCGGTTACATAATAGGAGATGATTTCTCTCAAAAACATAGAAAAAGAAACATTTGCGACCTTCCTCTCGTCTTCGCTGGCTTGTTTGCTGTCCAGTCAGTGTGTGTGTTTTGCAGCCGTCTCTGGTTTTAAACCTGCTTCCTTCCTCTTTTCACTCCACCCCAGTGTTTCTGTATATCCAGTCCTTCCTTCTTTTTCTTTGTAGTTTTCATAAGCAAACTTTCAACAGTAAAAAAATAAAAAATATTCCCCCTTCCACACCCTCTCCTACTCTCTCTGACCTGTGACCACAGCTCTGCTCCCCAACATTCAGTCCTTCCAACAATGCAGCATGTTCAGCTCCGGACATTCATGAAACTTGTGTTGTAATGTTTGTAAACAGAGATAAAATGTGAAAGTGTGCTTTGGATGAGGAAAAGACAAAGTGATCTTTGTACTCTGGACCTCTTATTCTTCACAAAACGTTTATGGCTGCAGACACAATACATTGTGTTGGCTTTATATTGTACAGCGGAAGCCACAGAGGACATGATTTATTCTATTCTTATTTCTTCCAATCTTTGTTGCTGAAAAATATCTCCAGGCAAGTAAAGGGAAATGCCTACAGTTTTGTTCTCTGGGAAAAGTTTAGGGGAATCACACAAAAATTGTCATTTGATTTCATCTTATTGCAACACTTTAACCTGTGAGCTTTACAACGGCAACCAAACTAGCTTGTTTACCCAGCTATGCATACATTATGCACATCCAAAAAAAGCATAAAGTATTCAGAGATTAATGCAACTGCTCCTCTCCATAGGAGGCACAACCTGCAGCTTAGATAAAAAAATGATGTAAAAGTGATCATAAATCCCTCAGTATTTTACATATGATTTATGTATAATCACAGTAATCACAGCTGTGGCTCCCACAGAGCTCTTTGTCCACAGAGGAGTGTAGTTAGCAGGAATTATCCAGTGGGTGGCACTAATCTAACAGATAAAGGACATAATCTCTTTTGGCCTTCATACAAGCAGATATCACAAATATGAAAAGAGAATCCAAATGCTAATTAAGCAATGTTCAATTTTTTGGTTCACACAAACACATCACGGTACAAGTGAGTGTGTTCTGCTCCCACTGTGCTTCCAAGTAACAGTTGTGCAGATAGATAAACTCTTTGACGATTGACAGGCGTATGTCACTTTAATTGACTTTGCTTTCAATGCCAAACGAGTGAAACTACAAATAAAGATGAAAAAACGTGATTTAGAATACATCAGTAGTCAAACCATACAAATACTAAGGGCACAAATATTTAATGTGTCTCAGATGTAATAAAATAACACAAAATACTTAACAGCAGTGCTTTCTGTAAACAACAAACAGGATGAAGAATGATTAAATGAACACTGATATACTGCCTATGTCAGCAATTATACTGTACACGTGTTTCTGAACTCATTATACTGTTCAATAACAAACTTAACATGAAAATACCACCACCTGCTGGCTGGGAAGAATTACTGCCAGCATAGAGTGGGAAAGATGAACACAAATATAGAAATAACAAGTAGAAAGGTTATCATAAATATAGATTCTGGATTCCTGAAGCTGTCAGAGGCCAGAAGTCGTGGGTACTGTGCACCAAGTGGGAGGCAGCGTCAAAATTTCTTTAGCCTAATTAACAGAAATCTCTATTTTCACTTCCTTCCTCTCGAAGTGAAAAAGAGAATATCCCTGAGGAAACACCAGTCCAGTTCCAGATTCAACCAGTATATGTTCAAACTGGTAGTGAAATCCTAATTATAGTGCTAACTGTAATTGGAGTCTCTACCGTGACACATAGAAACCAAGAATGAGTCATCCTAGGAGTTTGGCTTGGAGGATTTTCAGCCATTTGGAACAAATTCAGGGTTACTGCCACCCAGCTTCGAATCAGAGATGCTGAGCCCTGAGATGCAGGGACCTACTACGTGGAAGTGGTCAGCGCCGCTATCCCTGGCCTGACCTGAAGCTCCAGATCAATACAACTGAGGAGCTTTGATGAGAGATAAAGAAGTGCAGTTGTCCAAGAACAGCTTTGTTTAATATTAGCTTAGGAACCTTGAGTAACATCTTCCTTGATTTTATCAGTCTGTCTTTTATTCTTGTTAATGCTACTTTAATTATTTAGTTTTTGCAACTCTCGTGTAAAGAATAAATGTTAGAAATGAGCTTTATAAAAAAAAATGTGACTTTTGTGAGAGCAAGAGAAAGCAGAAGTGGTTTGCACAACATCAGAAAAACATGTGAATATGATAGTTTTATCATAAACATGTGACTATGAAACATGTGATTATGATAGTGAATAATACAGTGTCAAAAACAATGACTATTAACCTGAATTGTCCAATGTTCTTTATTTTCCAAAATTACAGTGCCCTGAACATTTTCTCTGAGGCATACATCTGGAGTGAGTATCGAGGGCAGTTAGCATCCATCCAACTTACCAGATGTATTCTTGGCATGCATTGTACCTGCATCAAATCAATCCACTGCACTGAAATATTGCAAATACTAATAATGCACTGACAATTGCAACTTGATTTCTTTTATGCAGCTATACAAGGAAGCAATCTTTTTTAAAAGGAATATGGAAGAGCAAAGAGAGAAAGGGGGATTTGTTGAGTGCTGGCCACATGCTGGCCTAGTTTCTTGCTCTTGTTTCCATGTTATAATTGAGATTTTTTTCTGAGGAATACTAGAGCCGGAGTTCACGCAGGGTGAGGATGTGCAGTAAAGACCAAAAAACATTTATTGCAAGCTCTGTTTGTGTCCCTACTCGACCATAATGAACTGTAGAGTCTTCTTGAATGATATGAAAAATAAAACTGTGGCATCAGTACTTCTCCTCGTATGTATGGATACACCGCATGTGGCTACTTCTGTCAAGTAATGTCAGTGGATGATTTATGGTGCATGTCAGCCATGTGCAAAGTGATAGCCATCGGCTCACATCAGCATCCTGAAGTCGGTGTCAAAGTATGCTAAGCTTGTGTGGATGGACCAAGAGGGCTATTAATCATTTGTCTTAACTCAATCGGTGAACTATGGAGGAAGTGTAAATAATGCTAGAGTGATTATTAATGCAGGAGGCAGTTTGCCAAGAGTCTGAAACATCTCTGAAACTTATGAAACTATTTAGTAAGAGAATATAAAAGAAAGTCTTACATTACATCTTACAATGGCATCAGCGATATCAGAGAAAGCACACAACAAAATAAAACAAAACTTATGGCTAACTAGACATGTTTTTGTTGCTGGGTCAACTAGTCTGTACAGATTTTCTAAAACAGTAAAAGTTGCAATAGGTTTCAAATGAGAAGGTGGGAAAGGTCCAGTCAAACATTTAAATACAAACATTAAATAATAAAAGTTAATAAAGTCAATGAATGTAATGATTTGAGAGATAATACCAACACCTGTTTTTGTTCTAATCTAGAATTGTTCATTCTTAATTACAAGCATGCTTTATTTCACTTCATGTTTGAGTGGTCGGTTTGGCAGTCAGTCAGAGAATAAGAAACAACAAAGCACACTCAAAGTTTGAAGCAGAAATTTTTATTTATTTTTATAAAAACACATACATCTTGTTTTCTAATTATGTAAAAAAGTATGAGACATTCAGCTTTGTGGATCCTTTCTCCAAGATTGAATTTAGCTTTCTACAACAGCATCACAGGTTGTCTTAACAAAATAGGCCTGGTTAGTAAAAATACCATGGTTCAAATCTGGATGATCAGTCAGAAATAAAACCGTCTGAAAACCGTCAACACTCAATTAAAGCAGAAATCATGTTGATGTAACTTAAAATTCAACAGCAAGGATTTCCAGATATTTCTCTTTTGTTACCTGATCATTGAGATATTTGAATCAAGAGAAGAAAGGTTTTTCCTAAATAATAAAAACAAATTCACATTGAAACCTCATGGAAAATGATTTGAAAATCGTTTTGATAGCGAGTAAAACGTAAGCGCACCGTCTGTTAAGTGCAGGGGTTTCCCAGGAATGCTTTTACTTTCAGTTACGTAAATGGGTCCTGGCCCTTTAAGACACAGGTGTGACTCGGCTGTGACAGGTGAAGTAGACACAGGAAGTTGTCACCTTAGGAAGCAAGCAATACATTTGAAGCCGTATCGGTGTAAAAACAACATGAGAGAAGGACGAAAGCATTTCGGTAAGAGTTATACAGCCATTTATAGGCTCGTCTAAATTTTAAAGACGCTGTTTGTGTTGTGTTGAAAACAAAGCAGAATTTGTGATTAGATTTCTCCAAATGCATTTTGTGTTCAAATGACTGCTAAACCTTTAAAAACGCAAACGTTTGCATTTAAGGTCGTTTTGTTTGTTATTTGACCACAGACTGGCCTGACTGACGAAATGAAACGCTGGCTCTCCATCAGTCTGTCTCTGGCAGGTAAAAATCATTTGCTGCATCGGTTTCTTCTCTTCTTCCTGTTGTATCCATTAAACAGCCATACTAGTCTCTGAGTAGTTTCGGTAGAGTGTTTACAGTGGGAAAAAAAAAAATACACTGAACAAGTGAGGGTTGGACCGCTGAAATATTCCAGACACGTAAATAAAACAGTCGCGGTTCGGGCTCCCAAACCTGCGCGGCTACATTCTTGTCTGTGAACCAACCAGTGATGGACGTGATGCCTTCAGGGGGTCAATTACTGGCTCTAAAATCCATTTTCAACGTAGAAATAAGTCATCATCGATTTGCAGGGAAACAATTGGTAATTTAAGATGTACAGACATTTTAAAACACAATAATTACTACTTGTGCTTGGTAAGTTGCTGGTAAGTTGCCTAGGACAATTAATCATATATAGGGAGTGTTCTATATATGACACTTCTCTTGACTTTCCCCAACTTTCACAATGATTGGCTCTCCTAGGTATTCCCTGGAAATGATGTACTAAAAGCTTTAACCTAATTCAGTATTTTATTGCAGTAGTGTAAATTATTACTATGGAAAGTTTTACATAAAACAAACTTTTTTTCTAACTTACATTTTTTTCGTTGGGAGAAAAATATCCCACATTAAGGCATATTTGTTTAAGCAAAATCACACCGTAATAATTTAACTTTTAGATAAGTTATATTTCTTAAGGCTTGGAGAAGGACCTTTAACTATTTTTTTTTTTTTTGCACAATCACTCGAGATCAGGGGTCTCTTATACTCTCTTCTCTTCATCTCACATTGTTGGTTTGGTGCATAAATTAGATCTTGTACTTTATGTTTGTGATGGTAGACACGGTCTTCATTCTATTTGGAGAACATTTTAGTCAAATAGAGGTACTCCAGTCCTTGACACCTACAGACCTGCAACTTTTATGTTGCTCTGATTGATACTATTTCTTATAAAAATTGACACCCAATTGGCCCACTTCAAGAGCATGTTCTCTTGTCAAAGGCTCGGTCAAATGGTGGATAGTCATGCTGGGATGAAAATAAACACCTCCAAACCTCAAACCATGGTTTTGAGCAATGAAAGGGTACAGTACCTTCTCTGAGTTGAGAATGAATGAGGGGAAAAATACTGCAGGAGGTCGATAAGTGGAGTGGCAGGCCATTTGTAGGAGAACTGAACGGAGAAACCCCCAATAAAAAAAAACAAAGTGATGTAAAATTGAAAGAGAAAAAGAGCTAACTACTTTTCAGCTACATCTCTAAGCCCTGTAAGTTAAAATTGTGCCACCTTACATGTCTTTTTAGTTATAAATAATTATTCAGCATGAGAAATGGGTGTTAAGAAATAATTAAAGTTTACAGAATTGTGCCAAAACACTTGCTACATGCATGAAATAATTCTATCTCCCTAATGTGTAAAACAAATGGGACCCTTTGACTGTTTTGTGCGTTAAATTAAAGCCAAGCTCATCTTAAGAAAATTAATTGTATTGAAATTTTTTAGACAAGTGGTGCATTAGTACGGATTAGGGAAACGATCGGGAGAAATTATTAGGAGGATAACAAGCTGGCTTTTCTTTTTCAACCAAAGTAGTAGTGTTATATTTTAACTGCACTGTGTTTCATGTTTGTGAACCAAGAAAATGCAAAAAAACAACAACAAAAAAACAAAGTATAATATCAAAACAAATATCACCTTTTAAGTGACTGTTGCAGTGAGATGAGCAAAGAAAATTATCTCTAGGAATGTAAATTATATTTTAATTTGTTCATTAGCTAAGGGATGTTGTTCATGCATGACAGATAATAATTGAAGTAATCATTAGCAACATTTTCAAATTATTAAATACACATTTGGCTGTTGTCTAAAGATCCCACAAAACAGCCATCCAACCAGAAATGTCTACAAAATTGAATTTTCCTTCTAAGTCTCTGCTGTGCATCTGACACGTGGTTTTCTGGATGAATCAGAGATATAAACCTTTGGACAAACACAAAAACAATTGTTCAAGCTGGAGAGATCGATTGTTGGGATAAAATTTCATTCTCTTTGGATCAACACAGAAAAACCTGAAGCTCAGCAACAAAATATCAAATTGTTTCTTTCTGTGATATAAAGTCTGCTTTATTGTCATCAACAGCAGTTGGCAACCTGGCCTACAACCCAAGGGTTGCATTTCAAGTTAGATTGAAAATGAAGATATATACTTTTTTTTCCTTAATTTTACCCAACTCTTAATCAGTCTTTTAGTATTTGTGAAAAGATTTCCAACAGCCCTTGAACGCAGCAATAAACTGCACATCACTCATGGGTGTTGTTCTCATGACTCATTAGACTTTGAAAATGCAACAAAAGGTTGAAGCATTTAACCCTTTTGTTTATAACTCTTAAGTCAAGTAACTGAGGTTTGCTGTTTTTTTTTCTCCTTCTTTAAAGGTTGTGCAATAAAAGTCCAGTGAGACCGATCATGTAGTTTAGTGGACAGAGGTCACTTAGATGGTTTTATGTGCCAGTAAAAAGACACCACTGGTTCAGGTGACTCTTTCCAGCCTGAACATGCAATACCGTACAACAATAAATCCTTAAGATACATAAAATGTATTCAGTTTATTGTTTCACAAAACATAATCCCCTAAACATTTACAAAGTGTTTAAAGTACCTCGCTAAAGGATTCATATCTCTTAAACCTTTTCACATTTTTACTTGCATATGTTTACTGAGACTTTATGTAGTGGAGCAACAGAAAGAAGTACATAATTTCAATTTAAAGGAAAAGGAAAGATGGTTTTTAACTAAAACTGAAATCTAAAACATGGCATGCCTTTGATTTTCCCTGAGTCGGTTCTCTGCTGCTACTGCGGGAAGACGGTTTGGATGCGTCGCTCTACCACCTTTGCACTTCAAGTGACTGAAAAATAGGTCAATCTCAGACAGACTGAATAGAAGAGAAGTTTTTCAGTCTTGCCAAAGATTGTGACACAGCTTAGTTCTGTCTGCATATTTAGTCTCTTTGTTCTAGAAGGTGAACTTCTGGCCAAGCTTCAAGTCTTTTCCAGCCTCCAACAGGCTTTCTACCAGGATTACCCTGCATTTAGCTCAGTCCATTCACTCAGCCGCGCTGTGTCTGCTGAAGAAAAGCATACCAACAGCATGATGCTGTTTCATATCGTATTTTAGGATTAAAGACCGGAAGACTTACTAATTGGGTGACTTCTGAAGCAAAATGGTTGCATTGGAGTGGTATGAAAGGAGCCTAAAAAGTATTGTGCACTTCACAGATTATGTTTTCTTCTTTTTCTCTCCACTAAAAAATAATGTGTTACTTTGTACTGACATCATATATTGTCTGTGAAATACAGACAGGTTTGTCGATGTATCATTACTTTTGTTGCACCAGTTGCTGTGAACTTCTCTGGGGTTTTTCCTCTCTGCATGAATTTGCAAACTGAGTTTGTACCGAAGCTCATTTCAGGTTGTAGAGGCCTGTTTTTTTTTTTTTTTTTGTCACAACTCCTATGCATGTAAAGTTTGTTTCATCTCTATTTGGCATCAACATGTGGTGAAAGTCATTTTCAAGCCCTGGCAGAATTTTCAGGCTTATTTTTTGCATCAAATTCCACATTGGCTGTGGCTCAAAATACTGTGATCACACTGTGAATTCAACTTGGTACATTTACTTTGCGGGAGTTGTCTTTGAAAGTTTTAGCTTTTGATCCACATACAAAACACTTGACATTGCACTCATTGCACTCAAGCCCTTTAACCTCCAGTATTGTTACTGAAGTGCTCTACCGAGCAACATAATGTAAGTGGAGCCAAATGGGTGGCAATGTTGCGTTCTGCGTGATTTGCAGTGCTACTACTTCTTCACACATTGCATGACGCACATAGGCCAGAAATTTTTATTTTGTCCTTATCTGTTCAGAACACTTTTGTCACAAGCTTACAGTGTCCTCAACATGGCTTGTGGTAAGGAAATTGAACTGGTTATAGCTTTCTTTCAACATGTTTGTGGTTGAAGCATGATTTCTTCATTTAATAGCATCTTAATTCTGCTATTAAATATGAAGAAGGGCAACGTATTATGTTTGAAAAGCGATTATTTGCTGCATAGGTGACAATTCTAATATCTATCCATTTTCTTGCCAAGGAGTGTAGAAACATATGGTTCTCAGCTTAAGGTACAAGTATAAAAATAGAAGCTAGTTGTTTAGCTGTGAATTACAATCCAAACAAACAAGATGGTCAAAGAATGCGGAAGGAAAGATGGCACACCTTTGTGTCTAAAGCACATGTGTCAAACTCAAGGCCCGCGGGCCACATGTGGCCCGCCATGTCATTTTATGTGGCCCGCCCCAGCATTTTATAGGCCGATGATTGACTTAAAATAGGTTTTGAGCACGAATTGACTACAAACTACATCTCCCACAATACATTCAGATTGTTACCAGCCAACATTATGGCTTCTCCCCACTAGAGAGCAGCAGAGTCACCTCAAGCTGCTTATTGATTTTCCCAGCGAATAAAACTGAGACATCGACAAGCTAACATCCAAACGTCCAAGAAAAGAAAAAACAATTTACAAGTAAGACTGTGAATGAAGATGTGTGAGATGGTGTCAGGGCGGCAGGTCGTGCTAGACTTCTTTTGTTATCCGTTATCTTGACCAACAACATAAAAAAAAAATCGGTCATGTACTATTTTTATCCGTGAAATTACAATCATATTAACATCAGCTATTTAGTCACATTTTATGCGGTTTAGTTAATATTCACCGTGAATCCAGATCCCATTACAGATTAAGCAGATAAATGTATCAACATTTTTCTCGTAGTGACAAAAACCACTGACTGAGGCCCCAATAACTTTTAATAAATTCAATTAAGCGACTTCACTTAAATTAGCATCACTTCACGCGCTGGGGTCTTAACAACTTCCTCCTGGTTCCCATCTGCAGAAAAATCTGCGCTAATTCATTAGTCAGTTGGATCCGTCTGATCCAAACAGATCAACTGAACTTTGAGTGTTTTACCCTGTGCGGTCCGGTGTGAGCTTTTACCAGGATTTTTTTTTTTTTTTTTTTTTTTTTTTGCGTGGTTTCGCTTCTCTGAAACGGACAGATCTTACGTCTGCAGCTCCTCCAGAGCGCCGCCCTCCTGGGTAACTTGCACCCAGAAGGCTCCATTTGTTAAATCCGCTGGATGAGTTACTCCCAGCGGTTTTTAAGTCTTCACAGTCCGCAGTGGTTGAGCAGCGGACTGCGCATGTTACAGTCTAATTAACTTTTGCATCGTCATTTATTTCCTCAAGATAAACTGCCGGGTCCTCAAATGGATTAACACAACGTTGCATTCTCTTTAGTTTTCTCTGGTCTGTAATTGAGACTTGAATTTAATGTGTCATTTCAACCAAAGGTTTGTAATGCGCTTAAAAAATAAAAATTGATTGTATTTTTTTAGCCATGACTCTGTAGAACCATTTTGAAGTGTTGATTTTATTTTTGAACCAATTTTAATTTTGAGATGTTGATTTTATTTAACCATTTTTTATTTTGAAGTGCTGATTTTATTTTTGAACCATTTTTTATTTTGAAGTGTTGATTTTATTTTTGATACCTTATTTATGGTGAATTGTTGATTGTATTTTTGAACCCTTATTTATTTTGAAGTGTTGATTGTCTGAAAGACCTTAGACATGAATTGCCCCATACGGGGATTGAACCGATGACCTCAGCATTACCAGCACCGTGCTCTAACCTGCTGAGCCAACTCACCTACCTTACAAACTGTTGAGTTTCCATGGATTTAAGAATAACTTGCATGATCTTACCGCAATGAAGATTTGATAAAAGTGCTTATATTCCAATGTTTTTCAAAACAACATACATGATATTTTATTTTCCAGAGATTTTGTATTTTTAAGTGTTGATTGTATTTTTGAACCATTATTTTTGAAGTGTTGATTGTATTTCACAGATATTTTTAATTTTAATGTGTTAATTTTATTTCTGAACCATTTTTTATTTGTAAGTATTGGTTTTATTTTATAGCCATTTAGTCAAGTCTCTGCAGAACCATTTGTCTCTGCTAATGGCATCTTAAATAAAATTTTTTGATCCCAGGCTTAGTTTATGGACTGTAATGTGAAATTGGGCACAATTATAAGTCTGACAGTTTGTTCACCAAGTTACTGTGCTCTCTGAGAGGATCTGTAAGTATTTGACATCGTTCCATGCCCATCGTTGACATTAGTCTCTAACAAAATGTGGATCATTTACCAGGAACACTGGAAAGTGTATGAGTTTCTGTAGTGTAGTGGTTATTGCATTTGCTTCACACGCAAAAGGTCGCTGGTTCGAAACCAGACAGCAACAGATTTTGCATGTTCTATACATCACAAGTATTTACTAAAGGTCAACAAGGTTTCTGTGATGTCATGGTCTGTACTCTGAATCCAGGCATCTGAGTTCAAGCCTCAGTTGAAAATTTCATGCGTTGCATCTAACATCTTCAACTTTGGAACCTCAAACTGAAACAAAGCAGAGAAGTTCAGTTCCTGTAGTGTAGTGGTTATCATGTTTGCTTTACACGCAAAAGGTTTCTGGTTCGAAACCAGACAGAAACGGTTTTTGTAGGTTATGCATCTCTTGGGGTGCAGTGAGACAACAAGAGCCTTCCCCTTTCATGATGGTTCATTTTCCAATCGACTTCAATGTAGGCTTCTTTGAAATCGAAGCTACTTTACTTCAATTACCAATTGGCAGTTCAATGGCGTAATGCAAATGTGTCAAACTCAAGGCCTGGGGGCCACATGTGGACCCCCAGTATTTTATAGGCCATGGAAACTCAAATGCAATATTTAAAACTTCAATACATAAAATCAGTTATTTAACAATATGAGGTGGTGCTTTTTTTTAACATTGTATTTTTATACATGTATGCTAGGGCTGCCCAAGTCTAGTTTTCCAGAGCTACCATCTGCAGCTTTAGATGCATTCCTTCTCTAACACACCTGGACCATTTACTCATTATAAGCCTCTACAGAACTGAATGAGGGAAGTCAACCTTTTGTCTGGGGTGTGTTTTAGCAGGTATGCACTCCTGATTTGTACTGTCAATGTGGCCCGTTGAGGGGGGCCAATATGCTGAAGTGGCCCTCGGTGAAATTGAGTTTGACACCCTTGGTCTAAAGCTTTCACAACCCAAACTGTGACTCTTCAGCATAGTAAAAAGATATGTTCAAGTTGTATTAGAAATGTAAAAATATATTTTTATGCAATACTTAACCCAAAATTTAAAGCATAATCTTATTGCTTTTATTTAAAACAGAAAAGCAACCATATTCCTGTTTCTGCACACCATCTTAATACAGTTATGTTTTCTGTAATATCTATTTGCTATGTTGATTTAGAGGAATAGATGTAATAAAAATATAAACACTTCAGTAGTAGCTTACCTTTTTATATCTATATCTTACCTTAGCAACTACTTTTTAGACTCCTATTCTTTCAAACCAGAAAAGGAATTAGACCAGAGGATATTTCTTATACTTATCTAGCAACCCTGAATAGGAGTATCTAGTTTATTTACTTTGGATCAACATTATTAGCTTTTTCTTCTTTTGCTCTTTCCTTTGGTTTGTTATTTTGTTTGTATTTCCTTTTAATTCCTGTAAAGCACTTTGTATTGCCTCGTTGCTGAAAATGTGCTATGTAAATAAAATTACCTTGATGTTTACCTTTTTGCTCTTCTCCTTTTACAGACTAACACAGGCCACCACGCTGGTATTAGATGGTTAATTAGCTGACTATCTGCTTTGTAGCTACTCTGCAGTCAGCTGCTAGTTTTTTGACAGCTTAGTAAATAAAGCATGCTGTGTTTCCTGTGAGAGAAATGTTTTGCTGCTTTCTCAGTCAGCTAACCAACAGTGAGCAACTCAAGGTGGGATAAGAGGCAGTGCTGCATCACGCCTCAAACAGCCAGAGAAAACTCTGGAGGATGTGACACTTTCTCCTGCATTTCATTGAAAGGACTTTAAAACCACAGGAGTGTTATGATGACATTTTATTTATACCTCAAATGGAGTCAGACCTACTGCTTGTGAAGATGAGTAAAAAGCTTTGAAAGCATTATTTTTGTCATTTCAGACGGATAATCAGTCAGTATTCTTTAAAACCTATCATTTAGATGTTCAGTAGGAGAAATAATCCCCACTGAATAAGGTATCAATTTTGCTCGTCTAACAGACCACTTCCAAAGTTATAGGTACCTTAGGCAATTATTGTTAAATTAAATGCAAATGTTTAAAAATGGATTATTGATTTTTATGTTGATAACTCTAGGAATTTAAGTATTTGTTGTTACAAATAGAACTTTAATGGTGAAACGGTTTATATGTCTCTCAAATCATGCAAAAGACTGGCTTTGGTACCTTTTAATAGGTCCTTTTAAAGGCTGAGTGACCTTTATGTATCCATCAGTTTCTACGCCATACAGTAATACTTCTGATGTAGCTCCACCTGGTGGTGGTTTTATTATTTACCCCTACTTTGCATAGTTTTTTTTTTTTTTAATAATACTCCTTTATTTTTCTTTTAGTTCTCCTTTCTGCCAAAGTCCTGGCACAGAACCCGGTGCCAATCAACTTCATCCCAGCTCTGGTGCAGGTCCAAACAGGCAGTGAGATCGTGTTCACAGTGAAGGTTGACGCTGCTGTCTTCTCCATGTCATGGGCGTACCAAACCGGAGACACTCTGGCTTTGTGGACCCAATCTGGCACTTCTGACAACAGCGTACCTCAGTTCCGAGGCAGACTCTCCATCAGTGCCACCCAACTTCGAATCGGAGCTGCTCAGCTGAACGATGCAGGGTTCTACACAGTGGAGGTGGTGCCCACCTCTTCCACAGGCCTGGTGAAAAACTCCCAATCCGTGGAGCTGAAGGTGTTTGGTAAGAAATGAAGAAGTGGGTCTGAACACAAGTAAAGAAGGGGAGGTGTGTGTGAGAAAGTGTATGAGGGAGCAAAGAAAGAAGATGGAGACTTTGAGGGGGTGTGAATTAATCTGGGAGGTGTAATGAAATTAGTGACCCACAGACAGTCAGGTAAGAGTTATGAAAAAGGAGGAGAGGAGGAAGCGAGTAGCTACAGGCTTTATGCCAATTAGAACCCATTTGATATGCAGAACCCATGCTCTTAGATGTCTAATATCATCTAAAAGCAGTGCTGCACATAGAGACAGTAGATATGTATTTGCATTCATTTATATTCAGTACTGTAATGGAGCCTGAACAGCTGAGTGTCTCTTTATTTCCACCCCACACTGGAAGGATGACGCACAGTCTCACACTCCCCTCTCAGCAATACTAGGATGGACGGGTGACCGCATTATCTGAAGCACTGGTCTGTTTTTGCTGAAAGGTCACGTTTTTCCAAACCTGTCCTTGATTCGGACTCTGAACATCCTGCTTGCTCACTCGATGCTCTTTGGAATCAGAGGCTGCTTAAATCCTGAAATATGAAATGCTCCTGCTGAGTCACACTTGTGCGGATGCTCCGAGAAAGTAATTAGGGCTGTTTAGTAGTGCCTCTAATGTTTTTGTTTGTTTGCTGTTGCTGCCGCGGTTCCTCTACTCTCGGTGCTCCGTCCTCTATCCATACGCCCCCTCTTGTCCCCGTCCAATTATTTAACTTAGGCAGACTGCCAGGAGGCATCTTGGCTACCACCCGCATCGTTTGCCCTCTTATTCACCATCTGTGCTTCTAGCTAAATGCTGTCCCTTCTCAGCCCTTTCTTGCTTTGATTACAACAAATTATCCTCTGCAGAAATGGCAAACTGCTCCCTATTGTTCCATAGCTCCAACTTTTGTAGTGTGCTCTCAGGCTGCAAATCTGCATTTACTGTTCTGTTGTGTTGAGCTCTTAGGTAAAATGTTTGTGTTCTGTTTGCAGACCCGGTAGCTGGGGTAAGTCTGACTGTCCCTTCAGCGGCAGTGGAGCAGAAAAACGTGTCTCTGAGTTGCACGTGGACCGGTGGGACTGAAGTTACGGCCCAGTGGAAGAAAGATGGCACGGCCATCACACCCGATTCCAGAATCACCATCTCCGGTGGCTTTTTAGTAATCAACCCAGCCAGACGTGATGATGCCGGGGAGTACTCTTGCACCGCCAGCAACAATGTCAGCGCCCAGACTTCCACAAAGAGCCTCACTGTCTACTGTGAGTTTACACTGACCAAGACAAGAGGCGGCTAATCTGCTGTGACCACAACAAATGGCGGAGGCTTATCTCCCTATCCACATTGCACTGCACGCTGCGTGCTGAATTACGCCCGGATTGCACAAGACATCCTTCCAGAAGCTCACAGTGTTGCTTCTGGCTTTGTCCTGATCACATCATTAATTCTGATACGATGCTCTTGCAGCAGAATATCTCACTGCCATTCTTATGCAATGCATCATTGTCCTTTTAGATCAGAAAAATGGTCCCTTTAACTAATAGAAAAAAAAGGGAAAAGGCTCAAAACATTTCGGGTCTGGTAGATGAAAGGCAAATAAAAATTGAGTGTCTTTATTTTACCATGCGGTGCAAAAAAAAAAAAAAAAAATCCTTGAGAGGAATTGGTTGCAGCAAAAATATGTGATTTAACTGATCACTGAGCCTTTTGCTTTCCTGCTGCCTGATTATAGCTTATAAATCTTCAAGTGCAACTAATGATAATTTTCAACCTCAATTCATTTCTTGTTTTATTTTTTTAAGCAATTGGTCAGTCTATAATTTAACAGCGAAATTGTGAAAAATGTCCTTTAGCTGGTTAGTGACTCCTTAGATAGAAAGACATTTGACATCAAGGCAGATCTCATGTCATCTGTGGATTCTGATTGAAGTTCTGCTTTAGGTTGTTTTACGTGAATAAAACACACAGTGTGGAAGAAGGTGGTTTGGTCAACCACAATGAACCTTTTATATGCAAGGTGGTACATGCAGTGAGAATTGAGCATTGCTCATAATAGTACATGCACCAATAAAACATAATTTCTTGTAGCTAAGTGCAGTTCAGTCCTGGAGGAAAGCCTGTTAGCGGCTACATGTAGCTTCAGATTTGAAGTTCACCTTCCATCACAAAAACAACCATAAACATAAAGTTAAATGCGGTGATTTAGAGCAAAGTATTTTTTTATGGATTTTATATGATTTTATATATTTTTCAATTTCATTTCATTTCACAGTGCACCACTTTCTATCACATAAGATCCCGAGATAATGTGTTAAAGTTTGTGGTTCTGTTGTGATAAAGAGTGGAAAAGGTTTAAAGTGTGCTACCATGTAGGCCATTGCTGAATTCACCAAATGAAAACATGAGAAATGTAAACATGCAAATAGTTTTTTTTTTGTAAAATATTCTTTAAGAAAATAAGCTCCCAGCCTTACTGATAACAGGCTTGTCTAATACATGTTTTAGTAATAAAAAAAATAGTTCTTCTCGCTAGATAGATGTGACTTTTATAACATATTTTGACATACTCTGGTCCTACTGTTGGTTCGACCTACTTCATGGCTACCATTCACCCTGCATTGTGCAAAATGTATTTGTTATGCTCAGTTTGTAGACTACACATCAAGTTGAAGTATGTCTGGGAGATCTGAAACAAAAGGAAGTGAACGCCTTCAGAAAGATTTAAACACCTGTTTTCGCCTTGAAATTGTGGACAGCTGCTCACAGACTTATAATGAAAAATACTTTTCTTTTAAGATGAATCTGAGGCATGTCAGACAGTGGAAAACATGACAGGATTTGAAAAATTTTTGAGCACACAACACGCATAGGACCTGACTGTTTTTAGCAACAAAAAACCCCCAAATAGCGTCTTCTGTCTTGGTTCCTTTCCTTAAGCAATGTGAATTTTTTTATTTTTTATTTTTTTTTATGGAAATGTTCACCTTAAATCCCAGAGAAAATACAGTTTTTAAATTCTGAAACAAAACACAGAGCGCCCATCTCTCGCTCATTAGCTGAAAAAGATCAAAGAGGGTTAACTGCAGTGGTTCAGACTAATGAGGTAACTAAAGGCCTTAACTTACACAGTAATTCCCCCTTCAGCAGAACATATCATTTGTCAGTCGCCGCTTTTTAAAATGTCATGTGGTCTTTGAATTATGTCATGTTTGGTAATACATGTTTTGTGATCATAACCGGCCAGATGGACCCGACACCCCCGTCCTGACTGTCGACTCCCCAAAAAAATGTGTCGGTGGAGGGGACGTGTTGGTGGGCCAGGTGGTGCGTCTCACCTGCACGTCTACCTCTCTGCCCCCTGCCACGTTCTCATGGGAAAGTGATGGACAGCCCGTCTCATCCGGGGCACAAGACAGCGGGGTGCTCAGTCTCCAGACCTTCTCGACTAATGAGAGCGGCCGGTACGTGTGCACGGCCACAAACAGCGTCACCAGGGGCACGTCGACGCAGAGCTACAACTTGGCAGTTGTGGGTGAGTCATGGTGAATGCTTGCCTCTGTGACCGATGATGGTCTCGGTTGGTTTTAGGAGTTGCTGCTGTATCCGTCTTCGCGACAGGAGAGGGACAGGGAGCATCCTGGGAGATTGATCTAGTGAGATTGTGGTCAAAGTCGTTCAGTGACTCAGCTCTTTCCTTTCCTTTTGGGTCTTTTCTATTGTCACTTCCTTCCTGTAGTTACTTTCTCATCCCTTTGTTCTTTCCTCCTTCCATCTTCTCTCTTGTCTGTCTGAGCTCTAGAATCATTACTTTTATTAATTTACCCTCTACGACTCCCTTCTCTCTGTTTCAGATGTTTGTTTTGATGGAGGGGAAGTTGCAGGGATTGTGATCGGCGCTTTCCTGGGCCTCCTAATCATTGTGCTTCTTATTTTGTTCCTTGTTGTTTTTGTGCGAAGGAGAAGAGGTAAGTCTGTGGTCAAACAGGCGTCGTAAAAATTTTTTATGCTCATTTCTAATGTGACAGTAATTTTCTTGCCCTGAGATGTCAATTTATTCTTTTGTTATTACAGTACGGGAACGACAAAGAAATGCTGTGTTTGCTCCGAAGACGGATCCAATTCAAAGACCTCTTGTAAGCCACCACAAAGTTTACACATGATTCACTATTGATTTTGTCTTTACTCTGTCGTGACGATGCCGCTGAAGGCCCCTTCACAAATAGACCCTATCTTTCTTTTGCTCTCTCTTCCATGCCCTCATTTATCACCTGCTCACTTCAAGCCTCCAGATCCTCAAATTAATGGTGTATGGAATTTGGACCAAGGTCTCCAGCCTCCGCTCCATCAGACGAACAGGCAAGCAAGCCAACCTGAGCGCTTAATCACCAACAACCTTGAAACCCAGGCAAGCCCACAGGCGCAGACTCTGAACAGGCAGCGCGACTTTGACGTTCAGCAAAATAATAGCCGCACTCGCACAAATCAACTTCCGCAAAATCTTACCTCATACCCAAACGATGGCTTTGACAATCCAGCTTTCACACACATGGATTCTCAGAATGTAAACACGGCTTCGAACATGCAGCAGCAGCAACAGCAAAATCCAAACGTCCTGATTCAGGCTATACCTGGGCAGGGTGGCAATCAGCCTCCAGCAGTTCAAGTCAGCCTCAATGCACTGCCAAACTCTAATAATCCAAACAACAATGCTCAGATACCCACTATTAATGTCAACCTCAACTCCTATCCAGGCAATGGCCAACAGGCTCTGCAAGAAAGTTCTTCGCCTCCAAGTAATCAAGGCTTTAATGGTGTTCCACAAACGCAAAACAACTTCAGAGACACGAGGCGGTTAGATGCTGCAACACAAGGAGGACGATCCTATCCAAGTAACCACAGACTAAATGGTCATGTTAATCCGACTTTTCAAGATGAAGCTGGACTTATTCCAACTGGATACACACATTTTAATAACAATCAGACTTCCCAACGAAATGAAAACACACAGACCTATCAGCAGGAGCCAGAGCCTCATAGAAGACCAGACAGAGAGTCAAGACAACACGAGTCAACACCGAGGTCCAGGCAGAGACAGACCCCATGGGACCTTCTCAGAGGAACGCCAGCGTACCCCAGCGGGATGCCCCAAAGAGCACAAATGCAACCTGAAGCTGATTCAGATTACAGTGCAGAGTACACCGTCCGTCCTCCCATACGAGAGGGACGGACACTAAACAGATTGCCGCCTCAGAGCCAAGCCGATACGCGGCGTAGAACTCCTCCGAGGCGCGATCCCCCCTCAGAGGACAGTCGGACACAGACCTATCATGCTGCTGATCGTCCTCCAAATGCTAATAATGTTACGCTCCCCGAGCGCTCACACCACACACAGAGAAACCCCCGTGCAGACAGGGAAAGGTCTCCACGAGACATCAGAGGTAGCCAGACTGCCCTCAGGCAGGAAACTACTCACAGCAATAACCCCCAGGCATCGCCTCTCATGAGCCAGCAGGCCTCTGCCGGCCACGCTGCTGTGTTGCGAGGACCCGCCGCGCAACAGGGACTTGCTCCACCGCAGGGCACAGATACGAGAGCTTTGGCTGATCCTAATCACCTTCAGCAGCCCCACACAGCACAACAAAACATAGCTGCACCAGCCCAAACACGGCGAGGTCAGACACAGCCCGTCACGCCTGGTGCCATCCAGCCGCGTCAGGGGGGCGCCGATCCAGTCCCAGTGCCTCCTGCCCAGCACAATCCCAGTAACCTAACCCAGGCTGCAGTGAGAGCCCACACTGAGAGGGCTCAAGTATTTAAAAATCAGAGAGAGCAAACTCAGGCTGCCCTGATCCACTCTGGCACAGGGCAGACTCAAGCTCCTGCTGCTGGAGGTCAACAGCCACCTCCACCTCCTCCTCCTATCCCTCTGGCACAGTTTCAAGCCCTTCCCAAGACACACACCCAACACAAATCCCCAACAAGGGTTCCACAGCCCCTCAGACAGAACGTGCCAGCAGCTCAGCGGCAGCACGGTGCGCCTCGCCACACCACCACGATGCCTCGCAACCATCACCATCATCCTGGCCACGCGCAGGCAGGCGCACACCGGCACGGCCATGTGCACGCTCACGACCACAGGCGCCCCGCCAATGTCGCTGCGTGGCAGGTGAGTATCCATAAAGATGGCAGGCAGCAGATGCCATGTGGTTAATGATCGTATTATTTTCTCCAGCATGTGGTCCTCTCTCAGACGTGCACCTATAGCAAATGCTTGCTGTGTTTGTGAGGTATTATTAGCTCATTTTCATTCTTCCCAGCAGTTTGTGTTTTTCTCTATTCTGTTTATCTTTTTCTGCATATATGAAATCATCTGTAAGCTTGCAGTGCTTTGCAAAGTATTAATCTTTTACATGTCAATTTTGTCACATTCTAATCACAAACTTCAGTTTATTGTATATGTATGTTTTGCAGTAGATCAACACAATGCAGCTATAGTTGTAAACTATGAACAAAAACTTGTGATTTTGTTAATATTTTACAAATGAAAGGTTTGGCATGTACCCATTTGGGCTATGTCTCAGCCAGCTTTGTACATTAACAGACAAAACATTTTCCCTCTTCTCCTTTGCAAAATAACTTTTGTTCACACAAACAGATAGTCTGTCAGATATGACTGAGATCATCTATGTGTGAACAAAATGTTCTTGCCACTGATTTTCAATAATATTTAGATCTGGACTTTGACTAGACCCTTCCAACATATGAGTATGCTTTGATCTAATCTGCTGGGAGCTGAATCTCTTCCCCAGTTTCATCTTGTGCAGTCTCTCACTATGTTTCTTTTATGTTTATTTTTTGATTTATTTGTTTTTTTTTCTGACATTTTTTTACAGGTATTAAAGGTGGCACTACACTTTTCAGAATTTTATTTGTAAAACATCTTGACATGAAACATGATTTTTTTTCTCTTATTTATGCACTGCTCAATAAAACACTGAAATGTTTGGTTGTAATGTGACAAAATGTACAAAAATACTGTAGAATACAGTATGAATACTTTTGCAAGGCCCTATATGTCTTTTCACTATCGTCTTCACACCTAAAAAACTGTCCTTACTCCTTTGTGTTTTTGAGACTAGTTTATCATAGTAGCTGTGTGACTGCTGCCTCCTCTGCATGACATGTTGCCAATGAGGGCCTTGTTGTGTCTTTCCAGCAACAAGCCCACAGAGGAAGACCAAGATGATGACAGATGTCAGAAGACGAGGCTCTACAGCTATCCCGCATGCGCTGTCACAAACAAACAGCTGACAGACGTGATCTAATATTCCGCCAAGCAGGACCGACTCCGCAGAGTCTGCTTTCCAAAAAGGCTGTCATTCTCTGAAAGTCGGTGCAAACTCAGATTTCCTGCAGAAGGAGTGAACACATCACCCATGGGGATATTAAGCTTTCAGTATTTCCTTTAAAAGAAATATGCAACCTTTGAGAATTTACGAAATCAGATTATCTGAGCGATGCTTAAGTTCTAACTAAAAAGCAGCACTAACAGGGTAGCTCACTGTTCCACGGACCCGGATGTTTTGTTTCTGTTTTGACTCCCAACTTGCTGCTCGTATATCAAAATTTGCCCAGAGCCTGCTCAAAGAAAAGTTTAATGATCAATGGCTTCTGACCATGTTCGCATCCCACCATCCATTCATCAACACAACTAAACAACACACCTGTGATAAATTGCACGAGAAGCACTTGCATGAATATCTGTGAACACCTGAGCTAGCAGTGACAGGCGGTAAATGGAAAAGGGACCCCGGCGCAAGATGGACTCGGCTGCCGGTGGTGGTGACAGTTATGAAAGAAGAAATTAGCAGTAGGGGTGGTCTTGACTCGCACTGAGCTATTTATTTTGTGCCTTCTGTTGGCGGATGCCTCTTCTGACACTTCTCAATTAAGAGGATTCGCCTCACTGGTGCTCGGAAATAACGCTCAGCTTCACAAGAAGGGGGATCTCGTGAACGGATGGGCGCTTATTAATTAAATGCTTTTATGTGACTTAAATGGCTCGTAAAATAATCGCACTGAACCATGAATGAGGTCAGCACAAAGACCTGAAACTGTCATGCGTTTCTGCTGAAAAAGCAGAGTTGACATTTTACTGGGTCATGCACATATTTTTCTTTTACTGTTTATGTATTTATTGATTTATAATGGCTATATTTTCTAAGCTAAATGGTGTCTTTGTGGATTGACAATTTGGAATAATACCACCTGTACACTGCGGCGTGCATGTCTAAAGCTGCAGCTCCAGTTTATTTGCAGAAAGTACTCAAATGTGTTGTTTTGCTATTGAGGAAGTGAGCTCTCTCAAGTAGTCAGGAGCAGTCAGTATTTTACCTGCTGTTGACGGCTGTCTGAATTGTCTCAGACTGGCATTAGTTCTCAGAAGAGACTCAATGACACAGCTAATCACAGTAGACCACAAATTAAAGAGGATCTTAAACAAATTGTATAGCCATGATGGTGAATGCTATGCTCACTTTCATCACCTTTGTGTTAGTAATTCTCTATTAGATCCAAGGTGTGGATTAAAACCCCTAGGAAGCTGTATGGCTATGTTTTTTGACATATTTTTAAAACCAGCCTCATATGTGTGTATCCTGCAGAAACCACAATTTTGGCTAAATGTGTCGTAGTCAAACAAATGTTTGTTGCGATATTGTAAACACCACTGATGAGTGAGTTAAGTGGGGCATGCACAATGCTTATGTGGACCCTATAACACTGATGACATTTAACGTTCTGTTTTACTGCACTATGGATCTACTGGGCTTCCAAGCTTAAACATGGCACAAATTTTAATGGATTATTCGGTCGTAACTGTTCAGAAAAAAATCATTTTCCTAAATACCTCATGGCTGGATCAGGAACAAAACCTAATGCAAGATGACTGTTTACAACCCCCCCGCCCCCCCCCAAAAAAAACTATGTGCTTATTTACACCAACTCTGTATTTGGCCAGAGAAGCTGCATGATAAAAATGTAATTGGATGGATTTTAATATTGCATGGTTTAGTAACACCAGTGTTAAATAGAGAATTATTAACAGACTGCAGACTGACATGCAACAATGTAAATACCTTCTGCTATTTACATAGTGAAGATAATGTAGAAGTTTATAAAATAGTGCTGATGGATAAGATGTGTTATTGAGCTGGCTGAGCTTTTCAATGCAGGTAAGATGGTGGCTGCTCATGATTACTACATTTTCCCTACTTTAAAAAATGTTTTACCCCTACTGTATCTCAGTTGGACTAGATTTACAGATCAGAAGACCAAAAAACACAAGGCCAAAGGTTTCTTGTATTTTTAAAAAAATAATTTTTCACTGGCTTTGCAAAAGATTGAAAGTAAAATTTAGTCCAAAGGACGTTAATATCTTAATTTTAAAGAAACATCACTGATATGCAAAGTATTCACTTAATCACTGCCTTATAATGTACGATGAGCCTCATAAATGACGCTCATAACCAGATCATACAGTTTGTAATGTGACAGGTGCTTTATTTTTTTGTTACTTTTTGTGGGGGGGCTTGTACATTGCTTTGGGTTTTTGAGATATCTGTTTTTAATAAAGACTTTTGTTACTGGTGTCTCCATATAGGTGCTATGGATTTCAAGGAATTACTGTCATGACAGTGGAGTCTCTCGTCTCTCCTATTCACAAGAGATTTGCACTTGCAAAAATATTTCATTTAGCTCTTTCCAATGGGAATTCAACCTGCCAAACATGATATTCTTTTCATTTTCTGCACAAAAAAAAAATCTCCTCAAGCATGCAGACAAGAAGTCAGTCCACAAACCACCTATTTATTCTGAAGCTCCTCTGAATCACAGAGCTGTCTGCAGCCAGAGTGTATTTCTGCTCACTGTGTGTGCATAGTGATAATTATTCATGGTGCTTGTGTACACAGAGCACTTGTTCAGATGAATCTTCCTCCTTCGTCTCGTCGTGGAGGTGCAGAGCGTGCGTTTGAATCACGGCTCCATCCGTCTCCCAATCCCCGGCTCCCACTTTTACGTCACCTCTGATGAAAAGTCCTGCTGCTCACTATCGGAGACACTTCACGGTATACTAGCACTGTAATGAGTGAAGATGGAGTGCATTTGAGTACCTGTACTAGAATAGCTTGGAGCGTTGCCTGCCGGTTCCAGACGAAAGCGGTGATTTATGAAAAGTTTGCTGCAGTTTTACAAATGAAGTCCTTTGTATAATATCCTGTGCCGACTGTCTTTGGAGCGAAGGCTGTTGTTTATGGCCTAAACAATTCAAATGAAATTGCAAGACATTTTGTTGTGAAAAACAACACGGTAAACCTCAGAACCTTATGTGTCGACCTTCTCTGGGGCAATTTGCATGCAAATTTGCTCATGTTGCCCCAGTGCACTGATTTGCTGTGATTCACTCTGACAGCCACAAGTATAGTAAATGTTTACGGATCCCTCTGGAGATAGAAATTAAAGGGAAACAACTCAAGTACCGTGTAGCAAAATAGGGCATTTTTTATTTTTGTATCAGTGGATTCTGTTTTTTTGTGTGCATCAAGTGGCAAACATTCGCTACTCAAGTGTGAATAACACCAATGCTGAAGGACCTCCAAAGACAGCAGTGAAAATATTTTAATACTGCGAGACGTCTACTAAAACCCTCAACTAAAATTAATTTGAAATCACCTCAGCTCTACAGGAGAACACAAAGTTTAAAAATTGGATGCGATTTTATAGTTTGGAAACGGTGTAGAAGCAAGAATAAAGCCAACATTGAATTAATTCTCATTAACAATTCAATGCCATGAATAAACAAAACCATGATATCTATTTATGTCAGTGATTGTGGGGATATGAAATGTTTTTCTTTATATATTCTTTTTTTTTATTAAGGAAATGCAATATTTATATATATACTGCATATTTGGTTGTCACCGCTGTTACTCTTGTTCAGTTGCATATTGACACAAGCAGCAAATCAGCCAGTCATATCACATCGACTCAAAACAGTCGGGTGTCTAAATGCGGTGGAGACGAGTTGCTGAAGTTCAAAACTGAGCATCAGAATGAGGAAGAAAGGGGATTTAAGTGACTTTTAACATTGTTGCCAGACAGGCTGGTCGGAGAATTTCAGTGACTGCTGAGCTTGTGGGATTTACACGCACATCCACCTCTGAGGTTCACAGAAAAATAAGTGCAATGTCTTAAAGATGCCAGAGAAAAATGGTGCGACTGGTTTGAGTTAATAAAAAGGCTGCAGTATCTGAAAAAAAAGCACTACTTCTGGGTTTGTACTATTTTACTTTTTTTTATTTATTTATTCACAACTGTCATAATTCTTTGTGGCATAGATTAAACGTGTTGGAATCATTCCCGCAAAAGATTTTCATCCATATTGACATGATAGCATCACACAGTTTCAGCAGGTTTCTCAGCTGCTCTTCCTTGATGCAAATCTCTGATTGTGCTTTTTTTTTTTTTTTTTTTGCTTTAATCCCCTGGCGGCTAAAAAAAGCATTTTGTGTCGCTCGCAGGATATTTCCTGTTGTTTGGACTGTCCTCTTTTAATTCAAGACATGGTTGCAGGTTGAAATCGGCCAACAGCCACGCCACTTTCAAAGGCAACTACGTCCTCTGTCTTTAACATACTAAATTTTTGTGTCTAAAATGTATCTAAATACAAGAAGTTTTTTGTATGCCCCATTTTTTAGGAAGACAAATTGTCATATTCTACTAGAAAACAAACTTCAGTCATAATTTTGATATATAATAAAAGAGTAGGATAAAATAGCCCTCATAAGCTTGTGTCTTACTGGAATATTATTTAAGATAACTGTTAAATTTTTGATTTACCTTTGAGAAAAGTCAAGAAAACCAAAGGAAACCATCACCACTGGAGCTGTCAGTTTGGCAGTATTTTTTTCTTTCCATTTATTCTTCCATTTTGGTTGGCCTTTGGCCAGAAAGATAACTCTGTGCTGCTTATAGGCTATAAATTGTTCTGTACGAAAGTCTCCACACTGAAACTACACCCTGAAAGTCAAACAGTGACAGTTTAGGTCTCTTCACCCACCAGGGGGAGCTGTAAGAAAGTAGTCTTGACACCCATTGAGTTTCATTTAGTTCCTTATTTATCAGCATCTCGAGGCCTTGGCCATCTGTTCAACACTAAAGGTGTGTGCTGCAAGCCATAGGCAAAGTTATTTTTATCAGCAGACTGATAAAAAAATAGAAAAAATAAATAAAGAAAGAAAAAAGCAAGGGGAAAGAAGTGCAACAACAAAACCCTCAGTTGTCACAGGCTTGTTTAAAGGTGAACTGCTGCCTTCAGGGGAACAAATAAACCACAGTTTCTTCAAAGAGTTTTGTTTCCTATCATAATCTTTTGTTGGATCAACTGAGCGCATCGTGTTCTGTTTAATATTTTCAGCATGTTTCACTTCAGATGCAGGCAGACCGTTTTATTCCTACTCCGCAGTAAAATAAATCAGAAAAAAGAGTCCTTGTGGGATTTTTTGTGTTTTAAACTCTTTTCAGCATTGATGAATTCCTATTTCTGCCTTGTGACATTTTTAAAGATTTCTGAGAAGATGAAATTTAGAACTAGAAATAGGCAATCACTTCATTTCATGTTAAATG